>NW_026975063.1:0-224072 GCF_030014295.1 Loxodonta africana
CTATGTCATTAAAAAGTGTACCACCCTTTAGATTCACCAGTTCCAAATAGTTGAGAGATAATATAGGGTAGCTGTGAGTTGGAATCAACTCTGTGGCAATGGGTTTGGTTTACAGGGTATGTATTTTAAAAGGTTTTATATACATATATAATTAAGCTGGACATTTAGGGAAAACTACTTAAAATCTCCTCATATCAATTTTATCATCTATAAAATGTCAGTGGTGATATCAACCTTAAGAGGTTGTGTGAAGTATAAACTACAATTTAATCCTGACACAAATCCTGAAATATTTTAGGTGTCACCCAGCGAAGGTGGTGAATAAAAGTTTTACCTTCCATGTATGGTCATGGTCCAGATTTAAGGCTTGTTTCTCCCACTTTTGTTTCTTCTCTGAAATTATCATCAGAATTTTTTCTTCTTTTCCTTTCTTTTTGTGTATAATGTAATAAATGCTAATACCCATATCACAAAATTATGGGGGAAAATTAAAAATAAAGACAGGTGAAAAAGTTTTGTAAATAGACTACAAATAAATATTTATTTCTCTTTCAATGGATAAAATAAAAATAAAAGGGACAAAAAAAACACCCTATTTGGATTTCTTTTTACAGAAGAAAAAACATCCTCTTCTATTTAGACCTGGGGAAAATGCTTAAAGCTGCTTCCGGGTCAGGCACACAGCCCTTGAAATGAGTTCACAGGACAGGATACTAGCACATAAACAGGGAGACATGGATAAAAAACAATATGTTCCATTGGCAGTCATAAGACATGGCATCAAATAACTGATCTGATGTGGCATTCATTATTTCTGTATTGTGCTGTTTTCCCCACTTCTTTAATTTAGGAAAATATTAGCTACCTCGTGGGCAAAATCATTTTAAAAACGTGATTGTAAATATGACGTACATATATTCACAAAACGTGGAGGAATTCTGTCCCTTCAAAAATACAGGAAAAAACATTTGGGGAACTAGTGACTAAAAACAATGAAACATATCAATCCTTAGATTAGGGAAGGCAAAGATATCCCAAGAGGGCAAAGTAAAAATAAATCTGAATCAAGATATAATGTAGTGAAACTTCAGTACATGAATACAATAAAAAAATCTTAAAAAGAACCAGACAGTAAAGAAAGATTTATATAGTTATATATATATAATAAATAAACAAAATAAGACTAATAGTGTATTTCTTAAAAAAAAAAAGATGGAGGTTTTTAGATGAAACAGATCATCCAACAGTTTTAAGTTCAAACCTTTATTTAACAGAAGAAACGAGAAAATAATCTCTGCTATTAACACTTCTATTCATAATTATATTTCAGATTTAAACACCCCCCCAAAAAAGAAAAAGAAATTATAATGGTTGTGAATTGATATAAAAATTATTATTGAAGGTTACACAATAGTCTAAGCAGAAAACCTAATAGAAATTAAATGCAATTGATGAATTGTAACAGAAAGCTTAGCAATGATTTTAGATGAATTTTCAAAACCATTTAATTAAACAAAAGCTTTATAAGATTTATTTTAAAAGATACAAGTTACAGAAGAACAAAACCGCACACACTCCTCAAAGTAGAGTTGACCTCAATGACATGCATGGAATCAAGCTTTCGAGACCTGCATTTGCTGATGTGGCATGACACAAAAGGAGAAGAAACGGCTGCAAACACCCATTAATACTAGAAACATAGAATGTATGAAGTATGAATCTAGGAAAATTAGAAATCATTAAAAAATGAAATGGAACACATAAACATCAATATCTTAGGCATTAGTGAGATGAAATGGACTGATATTCACCATTTTGAATTGGTCAATCATATGGACTTTTTTTTTTATGGACGACTGTGCCAAATCGAACAGAGTTCATCATCAAAAAGAACATTTCAAGATCTATCCTGAAGTACAGTGCTGTCAGTGATAGGATAATATCCATATGCCTACAAGGAAGACCAGTGTCTTAGTCATATAGTGATGCTATAACAGAAATACCACAAATGGGTGGCTTTAACAAAGAGAAATTTATTTTCTCACAGTCTAGTAGGCTAGAATTCAAAATTCAGGGTGTCAGCTCCAGGGGAAACTTTCTCTGTCAGCTCTGTGGGAAGGTCTCCATCATCAATCTTCTCCTGGTCAAGGGGCTTCTCAGGTGCAGGGACCCTGGGTCCAAAGGACATGCTCTGCTACTGGGGATGCTTTCTTGGTGTTATGAGGTCCCCATATCTCTCTGCTTGCTTATCTCTTTTATACCTCAAAAGGTATTAGCTTAAGACACTATCTAATCTTATAGATCTCATCAACATAACTGCGACTAATCCATCTAATCATATCATTGTGATAGGATTTACACCACATAGGGAAATCACATTAGATGACTAAATGGTAGACAGTCATACAATACTGGGAATCATGGTCTACCGAAGTTGACAGATATTTTTTAGGGACACATTTCAATCCGTGACAAGCACTTAACATGAGTATTATTCAAATTTATGCACCAACTGCTAATGCCAAAGATGAAGAAACTGAAGATTTTTACCATCTTCTGCAGTCTGAAATTGATCAGACATGCAATCAAGATGCATTGATAATTACTGATGATTGCAATGTGAAAGTTGGAAACAAAGAAGAAGGAACAGTAGTTGGAAAATCTGGCCTTGGAGACAGCATGATAGAATTTTGCAAGACCAATGACTTCTTCATTGCGAATACCTTTTTTCAACAACTTAAATGGTGAGTATACACATGGGCTTCACCAGATGGAATATACAGGAATCAAATGTCTACATCTGTGGAAAGAGACAATGGAAAAGCTCAATATCATCGGTCAGAACAGGACCAGGGGCTGACTGTGGAACAGAACATCAATTTCTCATATGCAAGTCTACGAGAGCCAAAGTACAACCTTGATTATATCTCACCTGAATTTAGAGACTATCTCAAGAATAGATTTGATGAATTGAAGGCTAATGATTGAAGGCCAGATGAGTTGTGGAATGACATCAAGGACATCATATTTGAAGAAAGTAAGAGGTCATTGCTCTGACAGGGATCACAATAGAGGGTCTGAGAGCTGGAGAAAAAATGTAGAACAAAATTCTAACTCACAAAAAAGACCAGATTACTCGCCTGACACAGACTGGAGAAATGCTGAGTATGTCCCCCGGACACACTTTTAGCTCAGTAATGAAGTCACCCCTGAGGTTCTCCCTTCAGACAAAGATTAGACAGACCCATAAAGCAAAACTAAAGGGGCACACCAGCCCAGGGGCAAGGGCTAGAAGGCAGGAGGGGACAGAAAAGCTGGTCATAGGGAACCCAGGGTCAAGAAGGGGAGAGTGTTGACATATTGTGGGGTTGGTAATTAGTGTCACGAAACAATATGTGTACTAATTGTTTAATGGGAACCTAGTTTGTTCTGTAAACCTCCATCTAAAGTATGACAATAAAGATATAAAATAAAATATATATGTGTATCTGTCAGAAAAAAAAGAAAGCAAGAGGTCATTAAAAAGCCAGGAAAAAAAAAAGACCAAAATGGATGTCAGAAAAGACTCTGAAATTTGCTCTTGAATGTAGAGTAGTTAAAGAAAAAAGAAAATGATGAAGTAAAAGAGATGAACAGAAAATTTCAAAGGGCACCTCAAGAAGACAAAGTAAAATATTATCATGAAATGTGCAAAGACCAGGAGTTAGAAAAGCAAAAGGGAAGCACATGCTTGGCATTTCTCAAACTGAAAGAACTGAAGAAAAAATTCAAGCCTTGTGTTGCAATATTGAAGGATTCTACAGGGAAAATATTAAATGACGCAGAAAGCATCAAAAGAAGATAGAGAGAGGCGGAGTCAAGATTGCAGAGTAGTCAGACACTTCCAGTGATCCCTCTTACAACAAAAACCAAAAAAAAAAAAAAAAAAAAACAAAGACCTGAAAAAACAAGTGGAACAATTTTATACATGACAAGATAAGGGCCCTGAACATCAAAGGCAAAGTTAGGAAATCAGACTGAGTGGCAGGGGGAGGAAGACACGGTTCAGAAGTGGCGAGCAGTTGCCGGACCTGACGTGGTGAGAAATGGCACCCCTTGGACACAGTCCCCTGGAGGGACAGTGGCAGGGCTGGCAGTAGCATTCAGGATGCAGTTTCCTCAGGGGGAGACAGCAAGTCTCACAGTCTACTCACAACTCCGGAACCAGAGAAGAACAGTGTTGTTGGCAAAAGCTAAGTACTTGCATTCGTTTTACTGTGCGCTCAGCCCCCAAGACGGCTTCAGTAGCTGTAGATTTCCCTGCACCTGAGATAGGTGTTGCTGTGCAGCCTGAGCCATTCTCCTGGCCTTGGAGAAGGAATAAATTAACAATTGGGGGAAAAGATAATCTGCCAGCTCCACTAAGCTGGGAAGCTCAGGACAGAAGAAGCTCCTCTCCAGGCACAAATGGTCCACGGACTTTGAATACCTTCCACCCCTGCATGGACCTGTGTAGGCCCATTTTGGGAGATTAGGCCCTTGTTACTGCAGTGGTGTATGTGCTTTGTATCCAACTTCAACTGTTTCACCTTGCGGTGGAGAGGTGTGTTTTTGATGTTTGACACTGCTCTGCCTATGAAACAGGGTCCTCACCTACCTACATTGGGAGCCTGAGAACTGGTGGCTCCACCCACATCATCTAGACACCCACAACAGGGGTCCGGGATAACAGGTGCCTCCCAGTCCTTACAAACAAAAGCATAGGGTGCCTGTGGTCTGACTGCAGAACCCACCTACCTGTGCACTATAGAAAACAGATGTGCACTTTCCTCACAGACACTTGGGAGGTGGTTGTCAGCCCCCTGCCTTTGTTCAGAGTGTGACCCCCTGCTGCAACCAAATACCTGTGTCTCCAACAATCACCCCTCCCCATCTAAGACTTGATGACCTACAATTGATGACCAACTACCTAGACACCTGAGCTGAATCTATACAAGAAAAGTGAATGAACTCCTAGGCTCATATACCTGGTAACAGCTCGAGCCATCTGGTGACAGGACGTTAAATCTTGAAAGTTGCAAATGATCAAGCGAGCTCACTCAAGGAGCCTATTTGGGCATATCAAAACAAAGCAAAAAGCTAGGATACAGTAGGCAAAAGTAAAAAAATAAAATAACTTATAGATGGCTCAGAGACGGCAGTCAATATCAAATCACATAAAGAAGCAGACCATGATCACTTCAACAATCTCTCAAAACAAAGAATCAAGGAATCGTTCAGATGAAGGTGTTTTCCTGGAATTACCAGATGCAGAATACAAAAGGTTAATATACAGAACTTTCAAGAGATCAGGGAGATCAGGCAAAATGCAGAACAAACCAAAGAACACACAGATAAAGTAGCTGAAGAAATTAAAAAGTTACTCAAGAACATAAAGAAAAATTTAATAGGCTGCAACAATCCATAGAAAGAAAGCAATCAGGAATTCAGAAGATTAACAATAAAATTACAGAATTAGACAACTCAGTAGACAGAGGAACAGTATTGAGGAAATGGAAAGCAGAATTGGTGAGATTGAAGATAAATAACCTGGCACCAATATATTTGAAGAAAAATCAGATAAAATTATTTTAAAAAAACATCGACAAACCCTAAGAATCAAGCGGGGCTTTCTATCAAGAGAAATAATCTATGAGTGATTGAAGTATCAGATTAGGGAGGGGTAACAGAAAAAACAGAGAGAATTGTTGAAGATTTGTTGGCAGAAAACTTCCTTGATACCATGAAAGATGAGCAGCAGATATCTATCCAAAATGCTCATTGAACCCCACATAAGGTAGATCTCAAAAGAAAGTCACCCAGACATATTATAAACAAACTTGTCAAAACCAAAGACAAAGAGAGAATTTTAAGAGCGGCTAGGAATAAATGAAAAGTCACCTACAAAGGAGACTCAATAAGAATAAGCTCAGACTACTCAAGAAAGACCATGCAGGGAAGAAGGCAATGGGATGACTTATATAAAGTGATGAAGGAAAAAAATTGCCAGCCAAGAATCATATATCCAGCAAAACTGTCTCTCAAATATGAAGGTGAAATTAGGACATTTCCAGATAAACAGAAGATTAGAGAATTTGTAAAAAAAAAAAAAAAAAACCTACAAGAAATACTAAAGAGGGTTTTCTGGTTAGAAAATCAACAATATCAGATATCAACCCAAGACTAGAATGCAGGACAGAGCAACAAGATATCAACCCAGGCAGGGAAATTACAAAAATAAATCAAGATAAAAAATGCTCAGAACAGGGAAACAGTGATGTTATTATGTAAAGGATGACAATGCTAAAATAATAAAGAGGGACTGAAAAATGTAGTCATTGATCTTTCACACAGATAGTCAAAGGGATAGAAAGAAATAAAAGTTAGGTTTAAACTTAGAAAAATAATGGTAAATATTAATGTAACCAAAAAGGAGACTAACAGTCCTAGACATCGAAATAAAATACAAGAAAAACATAACAACTCAGAAAAAAAAAAAATCAACAATGAATAAGAGGAAAAGACCATATACAAAGAAAAACTACTCAGTAGAAAAAATTAAGCAGAAAAAAGAAACTCGACAACATACAAAAAAAAGATATCAAAATGATGGCACAACACTCATAACTACCATAATTACGCTGAATGTAAATGGACTAAATGTACCAATAGAGACAGAGAGTGAAAGAATGGATCAAAAAACACGATCCATCTATATGCTGCCTACAAGAGACACTCCTTAAAGACACAAACAAACTAAAACTCAAAGGATGGCAAAAATATATATCAAGCAAACAACAATCAAAAAAGAGCAAGAGTGGCAATAATTTCTGACAAAATAGACTTTAAAGTTAAATTCACCAAAAAGGATAAGGAAGGACACTATATAATGATTAAACAGACAACATACCAGGAGGATATCACCATATTAAATATTTACACACCCAATGACAGGGCTTCAAGATACATAAAACAAACTCTAACAGCATTGTAAAGTGAGATAGACAGCTCCACAATAATATTAGCTGACTCCAACATACCACTTTGGTGACGAACAGAACATTCAGAAAGAAGCTCAGTAAAGACATGGAAGATCTAAATGCCACAATCAACCAACTTGACTTCACATACATATACAGAACACTCCACCCAACAGCAGCCAAGTATACTTTTTTTCCTATACATATGGAACATTCTCTGGGAGAGACCACATATTAGGCCATAAAGCACACCTTAACAGAATCCAAAACATCAAAATATTGCAAAGCATCTTCTCTGACCATGAAGCTATAAAAGTAGAAATCAAAAACAAAAAAAAAAAGCAGGGGAAAGAAATCAAACACTCAGAAACTGAGCAATACCTTGCTCAAAAACGACTGGGTTATAGAAGACATTAAGGATGGAATAAAGAAATTCACAATATCCAATGAGAATGAAAACACTTCCTACCAGAACCTTTGAGACACAGGTAAAGAAGTGCTCAGAGGTCAATTTATAGCAATACATGCACACATCCAAAAAGAAGAAAGGGCCAAAATCAAAGAATTATCCCTACAACTTGAACAAATAGAAAGAGAGCAACAAAAGAAACCCTCAGGCATCAGAAGAAATTAAATAATAAAAAGTAGAGCAGAATTAAATGAAATAGAGATCAGAAAAAAAAATTGACAGAGTTAACAAGACCAAAAGCTGGTTCTTTGAAAAAATTAACAAAATTGCTAAAACTTTGGCCAAACTGACAAAAGAAAAACAGGAGAAGAAGCAAATTACCCAACATCACAACAGACCCAACTGAAATTAAAAGAATCATATCAGATTAGTATGAAAAATCATACTCTAACAGCTTTGAAAACCTAGAAGAAATGGATAAATTTCTAGAAACACATTGCCTACCTAAACTAACAGAGACAGAGGTAGAACAATTAAATAAACCCATAACAGAAGGAGAGGCTGAAAAAGGTAATTAAAAAAAATTAAAAATCTCCCAAAAACAACACCAAAAAAAGCCCTGGCCCTGACAGCTTCCCTGGTGAGTTCTACCAAACTTTCGGGGAAGAGTTAACACTACTACTAGTAAAGGTATTTTAGAGCATTGAAAAAGATGGAATACTCCCAAACTCATTCTATGAAGCCAGCATATCCCTGATACCAAAACCAGCTAAAGACACCACACACACACACAAAAAAATTAAACACCTATATTCCTCATGAACTTAGATGCAAAAATCCTCAACAAAATTCTACCCAATAAAATTCAATAACATATCAAAAAAATAACTCACCATGACCACGTGGGATTCATACTAGGTATGCAGGGATGGTTCAACATTAGAAGAACAATCAAAGTAATCCACCATATAGGTAAAACAAAGGACAAGAACCACATGATCTTATCAATTGATGCAGAAAAGGCATTTGACAAAGTCCAACACCCATTCATGATAAAAACTCTCAGTAAATAGGAATAGAAGGAAAATTCCTCAACACAATAAAGGGCATTTATATAAAGCCAACAGCCAACATCATCCTAAATGGAGAGAGTCTGAAAGCATTCCCTTGAGATCGGGAACCAGACAAGGATACCCTTTATCACGACTCTTGTTCAACAGTGTGCTGGAGGTCCTAGCCAGAGCAATTAGGCCAGATAAAGAAATAAAGGCATCCAGATTGGTAAAGAAGAAATAAAAGTATCTCTATTTGCAGATGACATGATCTTATACAGAGAAAACCCTAAAGAATCCTCAGGAAAACTACTGAAACTAATAGAAGAGTTCAGCTGAGTATCAGGATACAAGATGAACATACAAAAATCAGTTGGATTCCTCTACACCAACAAAAAGAACATCAAAGAGGAAATCACCAAATCAATACCATTTACGGTAGCCCCCAAGAAGATAAAATACTAGGAATAATTGTAACCAGAGACATAAAAGACCTATACAAACAAAACTACAAGACACTACTACAAGAAATCAAAAGAGACTTACATAAGTGGACAAACATACCTTGATCCTAGATAGGAACACTGAACATTGTAAAAATGTCTCTTCTACTGAAAGCGATCTATAGATATGCTGCAATTCCAATCCCAATTCCAAGGACATTTTTTAATGTGATGGAGAAACAAATCACCAACTTCATATGGAAGGGAAAGAGGCCCCAGAAAAATAAAGCATTACTGAAAAAGAAGAACAAAGTGGGAGGCGTCACATTACCTGATTTTAGAACTTATTATACCGCCATAGTAGTGAAAACAGCCTGGTACCTGTACAGCAGCAGACACATAGACCAATGGAACAGAATTGAGAATCCAGACATAAATCCATTCACTTATTAGCTGATATTTGATAAAGGCTCAAAGTCAGTTAAATGGGGGAAAGATAGCCTCTTTAACAAATGGTGCTGGCATAACTGGATATCCCTCCACGAAAGAATGAAACAAGATCCATACCTCACACTATGCACAAAAACGAACTGAAAATGGATCAAAGACCTAAATATGAAATCTAAAATGATAAAAATCATGGAAGAAAAAACAGGGACAACACTAGGAGCCCAATACATAGCATAAACAGTACAAAAAACATTACTAACAATGTACAAGTACCCAAAGAAAAATTAGATAACTCCTAAAAGTCAAACACTTACGCTCATCCAAAGTCTTCACCAGAAGAGTGAACTGATTACCGACAGACTGGGAAACAGTTTTTAGCTATAACATTTCCGATCAGCATCTGATCTCTACAATCTACATGATATTGCAAAAACTCAACAACAAAAAGGCAAATAGCCCATTTAAAAAATGGGCAAAGGATAGGAACAGGCACTTCAACGAAGAAGACATTCAGGCAGGTAACAGATACATGAGGAAATGCTCACAATCATTAGCCATTAGAGAAATGTAAATCAAAACTACAATGAGATACCATTTCACTCCAGCAAGGCTGCCATTAATCCCAAATCACAAAATAATAAATGTTAGAGAGGTTGTAGAGAGACTGGAACACTTATTCACTGCTGGTGGGAATTTAAAATGGTGCAGCCACTTTGGAAATCAATCTGGCACTTCCTTAAAAAGGTAGAAACAGAACTACCATAGGATATGGCAATCCCACTCCTTGGAATATATCTTAGAGAAATAAGAGCCTTTATATGAACAGATATATGCACAACCATGTTCATTGCAGCACTGTTTACAATAGCAGACAGATGGAAGTAACCAAGGTGCCCATCAACAGATGAATGGATAAATAAATTGTGGTACATTCACAAGATGGAATACTTCACATAGATCAACAACAATGATGAATCCGTGAAATATTTCATAGCTTGGAGAAATCTGGAGGGCATTATGCTGAGTGAAATTAGTCAGTTGCAAAAGGACAAATATTGTATGAGACCACTATTATAAGAACTCAAGAAATAGTTTGAACAGAGAAGAAAATATTCTTTGATGGTTATGAGGTTGGGGAGAAAGGAAGGGAGAAGGATATTCGCAAATCTAGATAGTAGACAAGAACTATTTTAGGTGAAGGGAAAGACAACATACAATAAAGGAGAGGTCAGCATAACTGGACTAAATGAAAAGCAGTTTCCTGAATAAACCAAATGCTCCAAAGGCCAGAGTAGCAGGGGCAGCAGTTGGGGGACCATGTTTTCAGGGGACATCTAGGTCAATTGACATAATAAAATTTATTAAGAAAACACTCTGCATCCCACGTTGGTGAGTGGCGTCTGCAGTCTTAAAAACACTATCAAGCGGCCATCTAAGGTGCATCAATTGGTCTCAACCAACCTGGAGCAAGGAGAATAAAGAACACCAAAGATACAAGGTAATTATGAGTCCAGAAGACAGAAATGGCCACATAAATCCAAGACTACATCAGCCTGAGACCGGAAGAACTAGATGGTGCCCGTCTACAACCAAAGACTGCCCCGACAGGGAAGGAAACAGAGCATCCCAGACAGAGCACGAGAGCAGTGAGATGCAGACCTCAAAGTCTCATAAAAAAATCAGACTTAATGATCTGACTGAGACTAGAGGAACCCTGGAGGTCACGGTCCCCAGACCTTCTGTTGGCCCAAGACTGGAACCATTCCCAAAGCCAACTCTTCAGACAGGGATTGGACTGGATTATAGGATAGAAAATGATGGTGGTGAGGAGTGACCTTCTTGTCTCAAGTGGACACATGAGACTACGTGGGAAGCTCCCGTTTGGAGGGGAGATGAGAAGGCAGAGGGGGACAGAAAGTGGCTGAATGGACACAGGGAATACAGGGCTGAGAGAAGGAGTGTGCTGTCTCATTAGTGGGAGAGGAACTAGGATTACATAGCAAGCTGTATACAAATTTTTATATGAGAGATTGACTTGATTTGTAAAGTTTCACTTAAAGCACACACACACAAAAGACGGAAAGAATACACAGAGTCACAGCACCAAAAGAAATGGTCGACTTTCAGTCGTTTCATGAGGTGGCATATGATGAAGAACTGGTAGTAGTGAAGCAAGAAGTCCAAGCTACACTGAAGGCACTGGCGAAAAACAAGGCTCCAGGAGCTGACAGAATACCCACTGAGTTGTTTCAACAAACAGATGCAGCCCTGTACATGCCCACTCCACTATGCAAAGAAATTTGGAAGCTAGCTACCTGGCCAACAGGCTGCAAGAGATGCATGTTTGTGTCCATTCCAAAGAAAGGCGATCCAACAGATTGTGGAAGTTATCAAATGTAAGTCATAGTAAATATGGTAAACAAACAAACAAAAACTCTATCTATTCTACAGTGAATGTGACATTCTATCCCCAGGAGATCTAGTGAGTTCATGATGTTGTTGTTAGGTGCTGCTGAGTCAGTTCCAACTCATAGCGACCCTGTGTACAACAGAACGGAACAGTGCCCAGCCCTGGGCCTTTCTCATTGCTATGTTTGAGCCCACTGTTGCAGCCACTGTCTCAATCTGTCTCATTGAGGATCTTTGTCTTTTTCACTCACCCTCTGCTTTACCAAGCGGGATGTGTTTTTCCAGGGACTGATCCCTTCTGATAATATGTCCAGAGTACGTGAGACCAAGTCTTGCCACCCACCTTTCTAAGGAGCATTCTGGCTGTACTTCTTCCAAGACAGGTGTGTTCATTCTTCTAGCAGTCCATGGCATATTCATTATTCTTCACCAACAACATAACTCAAGTTTCAGTTCTTTTGTCTCCCTTATTGATTGTCCAGCTCTAGCTGCACATGAGGCGATTGAAAATACCATGGCTTGGTTCAGGCACACCTTAGTCCTCAAAGTGACATCTTTGATTTTTAACACTTTAAAGAGGTCTTTTGTAGCAGATTTGCCCAATAAAATATGTCATTTGATTTCTCGAAGTCTGCTTCCATGGGTGTTGATTGTGGATCCAAGTAAAATGAAATCCTTGGCGACTTCAGTATTTTCTCTCTTTCTTGTGATTTTTTTATTGTTCCAGTTGTGAGGATTTTTGTTTTCTTTATGTTGAAGTGTAATCCATACTGAAGGCTGAAGTCTTTGATCCTCATCAGTAAGTGCTTCAAGTCCTCTTCACTTTCAGTAAGCAAGGTTGTGTCATCTGCATGTCTAGGCTGTTAATGAGTCTTCCTCCAATCCTCGTGCCCCTTCTTCTTCATATGATCCAGCTTCTTGGACTGTATGGATTATATGTTTTTTTAAAGACACTGAGTTTTTGGTAATTTACTACGGCAGCCCTAGAAAATGAATACAGAGCCCTTCACCAAGAACAAGTCAAGTTAGCACCAAAAATGCTCCTGTAAGGGTAGCCGTGTAGCACGAGACATGGCAGTTTTTAAAATGTATGAAGTAAAACTTTCAGCTTTGACAAAGAAAGGGCTCCTCTAAGTCCAAGTTGTAAGTCCTTTGCTGTTGGGTTAATTCTATCTCATAACGACCCTAAAGGACAGAGTAGAATTGACCCATAGGGTTTCCAAGGAGTGGCTGGTAGATTCGAACTGCTTGAATAAGTATTGTGAAAAAATACAACCCTGACACACAACTTTTCTGAGCTTAGTATTAAAACAAAACAAAAAAGTCGCTGTCGAGTGGATTCTGACTCATAGGGACCCTATAGGACAGAGTAGAGCTTCCTCACAGGGTTTCCAAGGAGCGACTGGTAGATTCAAACTGCAGACCTTTTGGTAGCACGCAAGTGCATAATCATCACACCACCAGTGGCTTTCAAATCAGCTATAGGCTGATGATCTCCAAATTCTTAGAACCCAGAAAACTACTCTACCTCAGAGTGGTATCCACAGCTGGGAACTGTTCTCCACACTTGGACGAACTCAGACATCTAAATCTAACACGTCCAGAAAAAATCTTTTGCTCATTTTCTCAAGTTTGTTCCTCCATGGTTTTCCACGTGGTAGAGGATGGCTCTGGTGACCGTGCTCTCATGGTAGCCTGAATTCTAGAAGTTTCCTTTGATTCTCCATTCCCCTCATCCCATACATCTGATCCACCGGCAATTCTTGGCAGCTCAAGCTCCAAATTACACCTCAAGCCTGCCCACTGTTCCCACCTGCACTACCACCATCACTCCTCACCCTGACCACTGCAGAAGCATCCTGACTGGTCCTCTGTATTTGCTGTCTTCAAGTTCTCCTGGGCTACAGTTAATTCCTGGGACACATTCTTTCTCAAGACTATTGAACAATAGAAGTAGAAGGGCATTTAGTTGTATGCTGCCTCCTCCGCTTGAGCTGCATGCCCCTCAGAAATCACTTTTCACTGTCCACTCTATAATGTCTCTATTCCAGTTTCCTGTCTTTGGCCGCACTGCTTTGATAGCGTGCATGCATGTGTGCTTCAGGGGTCATGTAGACAGATACCTGGAGGAATTTTTCTTAGTACAATCATGGTTGTGTGCCATCAAGAGATTCTAACTCATATCAACCTTGTATGACAACTTAGAACTGCCTCACAAGGTTTCCTAGGTTGCAGTCTTTATGGCGCAGCCCTGGTGGCACCCGTGGTTAAGAGCTCGGCTGCTAACCAAAGGGTGGACAGTTCAAATCCACCAGTTGGTTCTTTGCAGAAAGACATGGCAGTCTGCTTATGTAAAGACTTATAGCCTCAGAAACCCTGTGGGGCAGTTCTACTCTGAGTCAGAATTGATTCAACAGCAACTGGTTTGGGATTTTGTTTGGTTAGAATCTTTATGGGAGCCCATCTCCAGATCTTTTCAACCCCTGAGCTGGTGGGTTCCAACGGCCCACCTTTCAGTTACCCAAGCACTTAACCTTTGCACCTTCAATACTTAACTCTGCACGCGAGAGGGCCCTCTCCTGACGTCTCCCGTCTCCTCACCCCGCACACCTTGGCGTTGTCCTTGCTTCTAGACCCCACCTTCCCCTCTGGAGGCCGAACCCCCCCATGCCCGCCCCCCACCCGGGCCGCTGGGCGGGGCCAGCAGCCATGTTCCTCGCCGTCCAGCCAGTTACTCACGGAAGCACTGGGACGGGTGGTGAGGGGTCCGGGCCGGATGGCGCGCCTTAGAGAGGATGGTGTTCGTGCTGCTTTCCGTGCCGTGTTTTCTGAAAGGTATGAAACTCCGGCAGCTGGGTGGAGGGACCCGCTCCCAGACTGAACAAGCCTGGCCCCTCAAAGGTGTGGAGGGAAGGCGCCAGGAGGGCGGTTCCCAGTGCCAGCATCCCGGGGGCTCCAGAGGTTGGAGAGTCCGGACGTTGGGTTAGCAGCTTGCATCGCCCCCTCCGGCGTACCCCGTCCCGAGTGATCCCCAGGGGCGGACGCGGCGTGGGGCCGGGCGGACGCAGCCACTCTAAGGGCTGCGAGAGGGAGCTTCTGGCCTGGGAGACGCAGGTGGTCTGCGAAATTTGCATCCCTATGGATTTGCGGGGGGGGGGGTCCAGCCGCGGGATCCAGCTGCGGAGTGCCCTCGGGCCTGGGGGCTTGAAGGGCTTGGGGAGAAAGGCCGTGTCCACGGCTGCGCCAAGGTCCCTCCTCTGCCCGGGGCGGGTTTGCGGGCCCAGCTGGGGGATGGGCGCCTGCCCCCCCGCCCCCCACCTGCTCCCTGTGCCAGAGGGGAAATCAAGGCCCAGAGTTCGCCCGGGGGCGGTGAGACTCCAGACTGACAGCGGGGCACTCGCCCCCATTCGTCGTCCCACCCCCACCAGACTCTGTAGGGTGCCAGGGACGGGGAGAGAGGGATCCCCCGCCCAAGGCCCCGCTGCCCCTTACTGTTTTGGGCGCTGTGCCTGGGAGGCTGAGGCACCCCGCGCCCGCGCCCACGCCCGGCTGGTCTACTCTCGGGGCTGGGGCGTCGGCGCGGCCCAGGCCCCACCGGGAAAGGAAGGGGTCCTGGGAACCTGTGGAGCAGTGCGGGGATCCTACTCCTTGTGGAAGCAGCAGCGATTCAGTGTGTGTTAACAGTGTGGATGCCGGGTCCCACTCCCCGCTGGGTGGCGGGGGTGGGGGTAGCAGGAAGGTGTCCTGAGCAACCATGTTGTTTGTTAACTTAAACGTTTGTGCGGCGCTGTGTACCGGTCGCTTGGACGCGGTCTCTGGTGCTGAGGGGATTTGAGGGTTCCTCAAACTGGTGGGATTTGGAGCCTCTACCCTGGTGGCAGTGGGTTCAGTGGGTTACCCTGGTGGCGTAGTGGTTAAGTGCTAAGGCTGCTAGCCAAAAGGTTGGCAGTTTGAATCCACCAGGCGCTCCTTGGAAACTCTGTGGGGCAGTTCTACTCTTTCCTATAGGGTCGGTATGAGTGAGAATTGACTTGATGGCCAACAGGTGTGGTTTTTTTTTTAGGTTGGGTATTAGGTGTCTCTCAGGCTGACATTTGAAGGTCTGGAGCTGACGGTTTATGAGGGTTTATAAGGGTTTTAAGCGCTCCGGCCATGGGCACCAACCCGATCTTCCAGCCCCTGCGGACGGACCGCCCGCCGGCCCGGGGGGATTGGCTGCTCTGGGACCCCGAGCCCAGGGGGCGGTGAGAAGCTAACAAACGTGAGTGATGCCCTGCAGGCTCCAGTCGGCGGGGCAGCGCTGCTCACGTGGTCTCAATACGGGCAGTCGGGCAGTGGGCTTCGTGCCTGGGGGGTGGTTTCCGAATGTTCACTCGTGTCCCCCCACCCCATGCAGGGCGACAACTCTCCCCTGGGCGGGGACCTAGTAGAGGCCTGCAGGGCATCAGGGTGTGGAGGGGCAGAGCTTGGGCGGGGAGGGCGCGGCCCTGCAGGTTCCTGTAGGTGACCACGGCAGGGGGTTGCGGGTCGTGAAGGCTGGGCCTGGTCGAGGACCCACTAGGTTGCTCAGAAGGAGTGGGTCAGGATAATCATAGCATTAATGGGAGTATTGAGAGAGGGCCCTGGGGCGTTGGGTCCCTCGGAAAGAAAAGCTTCTGCTATCGCCACTGGAGCGGTACCCAGGTCGGTCCCGGCTTAGGTCCAGGAGGTTCCCATGCTCGGAGGGTCTGGTGGGCAGAACAGAACCGGCGGTGCGCACGCCCTCTCGTGGCCTTGCGCCGAATCGCTGAAGTTCAGTGTCAGGCAATTCTAAGCCATGGTTTTGGAACTCAATAGTGAAGCAGAGCAAATGATGCAGTGCCTTGATGGGACCGGTGGAGACAACAAGAAGCAAAGCACAGCTCAAACTTCAAAATTCCACTGAGTGTTAGTAGGATTTGGAGGGAGAAAATAGACGGAGAGTCGAGAGGCCCAGAGATGCAGAAGGGTTAGAGGATTAGGGTTAGGGGTTAGGGTTTGGTGTTAGGGGTTCAGGTTTGGGGGTTAGAGGTTTGGGAGTTAGGTTGAGGGGTATACGTTTTAGGTGGTTGCGGTTAGGGCTGGGGTTACTAGGCTAGGGCACAAGTGGTTTAGGGTTATGTTTAGGGTTAGAATGAGGCTGAGGTTGATTCCCCAGTCTTGTGTACCGTCTCTTCCTTCACCAGAGTTAAGGTTTCACATATCTGTTGTTTGGTTGGATACCCTGATGGCATAGTGGTTAAGAGCCACCGGTGCTAACCAAAGGTCTGCAGTTCGAATCCACCAGGCACTCCTTGGAAACTCTGTGGGGCAGTTCTAATCTTTTCTGTATCCATTGATAAAATTATGTGGTTCTTGTCCTTTTTTTTCCTGTGGTGGATTACAGTAATTGTTTTTCTAATATTGAACCAACCTTGCATACCTGGTATAAATCCTACTTGGTTATGTTTGATTATTTTTTTGATACGTTGTTGAATTCTATTGGCTAGAATTTTCTTGAGGATTTTTGCCTCTATGTTCATGAGGGATATAGGTCTGTAATTTTCTTTTTTTGTGTTGTCTTTAGCTGATTTTGGTATCAGGGTTATGCTGGCTTCATAGAAGGAGTTAGGTAGTATTCCATTCTTTTCTATGCTTTGAAATACCTTCAGTAGTAGTGGTAAGTCTTCCCTGAAAGTTTGGTAGAACTTTGCAGTGAAGCTGTCAGGGCCAGGGCTGTTTTTTCTTGGGAGTGTTTTGATTACCTTTTCAATCTCTTTTTCCGTTATGGGTTTATTTAGTTGTTCTACTTCAGTTTGTGTTAGTTTAGGTAGGTAGTGTTTTCCTAGGAATTCATCCATTTTTTCTAGGTTTTCAAATTTGCCAGAGTACGATTTTTTTGTAGTAATCTGATATGATTGTTTTAATTTCAGTTGGATCTGTTGTGATATGGACCATCCCATTTCTTATTCAGATTATTGGTTTCTTTTCCTGTATTTCTTTAGTCAGTCTGGCCAGTGGTTTATCAATTTTGTTAATTTTTTCAAAGAAGCAGTTTTTGTCCTTGTTAACTCTTTCAATTGTTTTTCTGTTCTCTAATTCATTTAATTTTGCTGTAGTTTTTATTTTTTGCTTTCTTCTGGTGCCTGATAGTTTCTTTTGTTGCTGTCTTTCTGTTTGTTCTAGTTATAGTGACAGTTCTTTCATTTTGGCTCTTCTTTAATATGTGTGCCTTTATTGATATAAATTGACCTCTGAGCACTGCTTTCACCATGTCCCAAAGGTTTTCATAGGAAGTGTTTTCAGTCTCGTTGAATTCTGTGAATTTCTTTATTCCCTCCTTAAGGTCTTCCATAACCCAGTCTTTTTTGAGCAGGGTATTGTGCAGTTTCCAAGCATTTGATTTCTTTTCCCTGGTTTTTCTGTTATTGATTTTTACTTTTATGGTCTTTCGTTCAGAGAAGATGTTTTGTAATATTTCAGTGTTTTGGGTTCTGTAAAGGCTTGGTTTATGACCTAATATGTGATCTATTCTAGAGAATGTTTCATGTGCACTAGAAAAGAAATTATAGTTTGCAGCTGTTGGGTGGAGTGTTCTGTGTAAGTCTATGAAGTGAAGTTGTTTAATTGTAGCAATTAGATCTTCCATGTCTGTATTGAGCTTCTTACTGCATTTCCTATCCTTCACTGAGAGTGTTGTGTTGAAGTCTGCTACTATAATTGTGGAGGTGTCTATCTCACTTTTTAATTCTGTTAACGTTTGTTTTATGAATGTTGCGGCCCTATCATTGGGTGCATAAATATTTAATACAGTTATATCTTCCTGGTAAATTGTCCCTTTAATCATTATGTAGTGTCCTTCTTTATCCTTTGTGGTGGATTTAACTTTAAAGTCTATTTTGTTGGAAATTGATATTGCCTCTCCTGGTCTTTTTTGATTGTTGTTTGCTTGATATATTTTTATCCATCCTTTCAGTTTTAGTTTATTTGTGTCTCTACGTCTATGGCATGTCTCTTTTAGGCAGCATACGGACTGATCGTGTTTTTTTATCCAGTCTGCAACTTTCTGTCTCATTATTGGTGAATTTAGTCTATTTACATTAAATATAATTATAGATAAGTATGAGTTTAGTGCTGTCATTTTGATGCCTGTTTTTGACAATTTCGTTTTTCCATTTACTTTTTTGTGCTGAGTTTTTCTTTGTAGAATGTGTGTTCCTCCTTTTTATAGTATCTGAGTTTATGTTGGTGAGTCGTTATGTTTATCTTGGTTTTTATTTTGAAGTATGGAATTGTTAGACCTCGTTGTGGTTACCTTAATATTTACCCCGGTTTGACTAAGTAAAAACCTAAGTTGTTTTGCCCTGTATCGCCTTGGTTTCCTCTCCATATGTAAGATCTATGCCTCCTGTATTTAGTCCCTCTTTTTTGTCTATTGTAATCTTTTACATAATCACATCAATGATTCCCTGTTTTGAGCAGTTTTTTTTTAATTAATCTTATTTTGTTTTTGTGATTTCCCTATCTGAGTTGATATCAGGATGTTTTGTTCTGTGACCTTGTGTTGTGTTGGAATCTGATATTATTGATTTTCTGACCAAAGAATTTCCTTTAGTAATTCTTGCAGTTTTGGTTTGGTTTTTGCAGATTCTCTAAGCTTGTGTTTATCTGTAAATATCTTAATTTCACCTTCATGTTTTAGAGTTTTGCTGGATATATGATTCTTGGCTGACAGTTTTTCTTCTTTGAGTGCTCTATATATGTTATTCCATTGCCTTCTTGCCTGCATGGTTTCTGCCAAATAGTGCAAACTTATTGATTCTCCTTTGTAGGTAACTTTTCATTTATCCTTGGGTGCTTTTAAATTTTTCTCTTTATCTTTGGTTTTGGCGGGTTTGATGACATGTCTTGGTGATTTTCTTTTGGGATCTATCTTGTATGAGGTTCGATGAGCATCTTGGGTAGATATCTTTTCATCTTTCACGATGCCAGGGAATTTTTCTGCCATCAGATCTTCCACTATTCTCTCTGTATTTTCTGTTACCCCTCCCTGTCTGGAACTCCAATCACACGCAAATTATTCTTGATAGAGTCCCCCATGATTCTTAGGGTTTCTTCATAGTTTTAAATTCTACTATCTGATTTTTCTTCAACTGTATTTGTGTCAATTGTCTTATCCTCCAGCTCCCCCACTCTGCATTCCAGTTCCTTGAGTCTGCTCCTTTGACTTCCTATTGAGTTGTCTGTGTGACTTTATTGTTAATCTTTTGGATTTCTGAGTGCTGTCTCTCTATGGATTCTTACAGCTTATTAATTTTTTCACTATTTTCTTGATTAATCTTTTGGATTTCTTCAACTGCTTTACCCGTGTATTCCTTGGCTTTTTCTGTAGATTGCCTTATTTCATTTGTGAGGTCATTCTTGATGTCTTGAAGCATTCTGTATACAATTGTTTTATATTCTATATTTGGCAATTCTAGGAATGTATCCACATCCAAGAATGATTTTGATTCTTTGATTTGGGGGTTTGTAGAAGCAATCATGGTCTGCTTCTTCATGTGATTTGATGTCAACTGCTGTCTCTGAGCCATCTATAAGATTTTGTAATATTTTCTTTTATATTTGCTCACTGAGTCTTATCTTGTTGTTTTGTTTTGTTACAATACACCCAGATGGGCTACTAGGTTGTGGTATGGTGATTGCTGTAGGTTTTGAATCACTTACATCCTGTTACCAGCTTTCCTGAACTGTTACCAGGTATATAAGTGTATGAGTCCATTCACTATTCTTGAATAGAATCAGCTCAGGTGTCCTGATAGCTGGTCACCTAGTGTGTGGTGTAGGCTCTCATCTATTATCTTAGAGGAGTAGTGGTGATGGTTGTATGCACCAGTTTCTATTAGTGGCAGGAGGTCACATTTCGAGGAGGGCAGGATGCTGACAGCCTTCCTTCAAGTGTCAGTGAGGTAGGTGTGGCTCTATTCTCTAGAGCACTCTGGTGGGTGGGCTCTGCAGCTGTATCTTAGGCACCCAATGCTTGGGAGATGTCACTATTCTCAGACCCCTCTAGCAGGTGGCTAGGTGGTGTGGGTGGAGTCTCAGCCCTCTTTTCGCTGGTGTGGATCAGCGAGGGCTCTGTTTAGTAGGTAGAGAGGTATCTGACCTCCAAAACTTGCCTTTCCACTGCTGAGCTAAAATAATTATGGTCAGATCTCTATCAGAATCGCCTTTGCAGTATAATAGCCACCTAGTTACCTGTAGGGTGAAAGCCAAAGACTATGGGTCTGTTAATGCCTGGATAGAGCTGATTCTGTACTGTTATTCCAGTTTAGGGAAGTCAGGGAAGGATTTTTTCTTTGATTGTTAAATGCTGCTTTTCTCAGGCCAGGAGAATGGGTTAGAAAAGAAAGAAGAAAAAAAATCCAGCAGTGCACTTCACTCTCTAGCACAGAGAATTCCAATGTTAATGAAGCTGGCTGGGGCAATGAGGGGTGGAATCAGATATATAGAAGAGAGTAGCCTGGCAAAATATACAAAGTTTACTTATGTTGTTTGGTGAGGACTGTTTTTTCTGAGATTCCAGAGCATTGTGTAGCTTGTGTGTGGTGGCTGGATCCCTGCTGAGACTGTCCCAGAGGGTTAGGGCTGCGTCCATGCTCACACCGTCTCAGGAAGCCGCAATCAGCTCCCCCACACTTAGTCCAAAGCCCAGCACCAAGGTTTCCTTTCTGGGACGCTGCACTCCAGGCTCCAAAACCAGTCGCTGCTTCCCCATGGTTTTTCGTTTCCCTGTCAGCCGCGTCTCTGTGGAGCCTGAATGTGCTGCCTGGGTCTCCTCCGAGGTTCTTCCTGAGGGTTAGGCCTACATCCGTGCTTCCCTGTCTCAGTAAGCCACAATCAGCCCCACCACTCTGGCACCAGGGAACCGTGAGGGCTCAAGGCTGTGGCGTGGGACACTGGCTCCGGAAGCGGTCCCTGCTGCAGTGTGGCTTTTTGCTCCCCTGTCACTCAGGTCAACTCCTTAGTTCTGTGTTTGATGGTCAGGGTTTGTAGATTGTCCTTTATGTGATCAGTTCACTTGTTTTTTCGAGTCTTTGTTTCAAGAGGGATAAGCGGAAGCTTCTACCTAGTCAGCCATCTTGGTCCTGCTCCTGTGTCTGCCTCTTTATGTGATTTGATATTGACTGTTGTCTCTGAGCAATCTGTAAGTTATTGTATAGTTTATTTTATGCTTGCTTTTTGTATCCTAGCTTCTTGCTTTGTTTAGTTTTGGTATACCCAAATAAGCTGCTTGAGTGCGCTAGGTTGATTATTTTCACCTTTGAAGCTCTAATGTACTATCACCAGATGGCTAGCACTGTTACCAGGCATATGAGCCTAGGAGTTCATTTAGTTTTCTTGTATGGATTCAACTCAGGTGCCCAGGTAGTTGGTCATAAAGTGTAAGGTACAGGCTCTGTCCTACAGCCTTAGAGGGGCAGGGGTTATTGGTGTAGGCAGAAGTATCTGGCTGCAGTAGGGGGTCAGGCTCTGATCAAGGCAGGGGTCTGACAGCTGTGCTCTGAGTGTCTGTGAGGAAAGTGCATCCCTGTTCTGTAGAGCACACGGGTGGGTTCTGCAGAAGGGCGACGGGTACCCAATGCTTTTGGTTGTAAGTTCTGGGAGGTACTACTTATCCTTGGAGCCCTGTCACAGGTGGCTAGGTATTGTGGGTGGACCAGCAGTCCTTAGGCCCCTGATGTGGGTAGGTGAAGACCCTGTTTAATAGGCAAAGCAGTGTCAAACATCAAACACCCATCTTTCCACCGTCCAGCTGAAACCATTGCAGTCTGGCAACAAGGGCCTATTCTCCTGAAATGGGCCCACACAGGTCCATGCTGGGGTGAAAAATATTCAAAGCCCATGGACTGTTTGTGCCTGAACAAGAGCTGCTTCTGTCCTGAGCTCCCCAGCTTAATTGAGCTGGCAGATTATCTTTCCCCCAGTTGTGAACTTATACCTTCTTCAAGGAGGGAAGAATGGCTCAGAGTGGTACCAGGGCCTATCTCAGGCCCAGGGAAGTTGACAGCCACTGAAACCAGCTTGGGGGTTGGGGGCGTGGTAAAATAAACAAAAGTAATTAGCTTTTGCCGAGAGTGCCGTTCTTCTCTTGTTCTGGAGGTGTGAGTAGTCTGTGCAACTTGCTGTCTTTCCCTGAGTGAAGCGTCTCTGGAACGCTACTGCCAGCCCCACTGCAGTTGCTCCAGGGAATGGTGCCTGAGGGTTCCTGGCTATTCAGGTCCAGTAACTCCTCTCCACTTCCAAATAGTCTCTCCCTCCCCCTGCCATTGAGTCCATTTTCTAACTTTGCCTTTGATGTTCAGGGTTCCTAGCTTGTCATAAATATAATCGCTTCACTTGTTTTTTCGGGTCTTTTTTGTAAGAGGGATCACTGGCAGCATCTCCCTACTCTGCCATCTTGGCCTCGCCTCTCTAATATAATCAACAATTTTTTTAAAAAAGAAAGAAAAGAGTGAAACCTGTAGAAACAACAAATAACAGAATGAGATCCACAGAAAAACTAGATATTTGAACTATCAGACAAAGACAGTGAAATAACTCTATTATGTTCAAAGAAATAAAGGCAAGACTTAGAAATTTGGCAAAAAACTAGAAACTACGAAAAAGATCAACTTAGAAAGTCAACTGAAAACTATAGCTGAAGTTAAAATCTTAATGTATGTATATAACAGCAGATTACAAATGCTGAAGAGAGATTTAGTGAACTGGAAAACATGTTGGAAGAAAATACAGGCATAGAGAAAAGGAAAAATATATATAATATAAAAAGGAATAAGATACAGAGAATACAATGAGAATATCTAGCATAAAATACTTTAAGAAGGAAGAAAAAGAATGAGGCAGAAAAACTGAGATCATGGCTGAGAATTTTCCTCAAATGATTAAAGATATCAAGTCACGGATTCTAGAAGACTTACAAAACCCAAACCAAAAAAAAAAAAAAAAAAAAGAACAAAGTCACTGCTGTCAAGTTGATTCTGACTCAAAGCGACCCTATAGGACAGAGTAGAACTGCCCCGTAGAGTTTCCAAGGAGCGCCTGGTGGATTCGAACTGCTGACCTTTTTTTTGCTTAGCAGCCGTAACGCTTAATCCCTACGCCACCAGGGTTTCCTTATAAGACCCATGTAGGGTAAATACAAAGAAATTCATAGTAGGACTGCTGAAGCTAAAGACAAAAAACCCCACAAAAAGCAAATAATTGAACACTACTAAAAGATTATCTTTAAAGGACAAACAAAGAAACTGACCGATGACTTCTCTACAGAAATAGTGAAAACCGTAAGACAATAAGATGGTATATTTAAATTATAGAGAGAAAATCCATGGCAACCCAGAACTCTATGCTGAGGAAAAACATCCTTCATGAACGAGCAAAGACCTTTTGTTTTCAGACAAACAAAACCTAGATAAGTTAACATCAGCATGCCCACATTAAAGAAAATTCCAAAGGTATTCTTCAAGCAGAAAGAAAATAGGGTGAAAGGCTTAAGATGCAAGAAGGAATGAAAGTTAATGAAATGGGTAAAAATAGAGGATTACTGACTGCATAACATAATAAGAATAGACTTTATTGGGTTTAAAATATGTAAGAAATTAAAATGTATGATAACGACAGCATTTTGACTTTTATGGCTGTATGGTCAGGAAACATGCTGTGTAATATTTTGATGTCTTGGATTCTGTTAATGCTTGCTTTGTGGCCTAATACGTGGTCTATTCTCAAGAATGCTCCATGAGCGTTAGAAAAGAAAGTTTACTTGACTACCGTTGGGTGAAGTGTTATGTTTAAGTCTATGAGATCAAGTTGGCTGATTGTGGTATTTAGGTCTTCCGTGTCTTTATTGAGCTTCTGTATGGATATCCTGTCTGTCATCAGAAGTGGTATGTTGAAGTCTTCGACTATTATTGTGGAGCTATTTCTCTTTTCAATGCTGTTTGTTTGTTTTATGTATTTTGGAGCCCTGTCATTGGGTATGTAAGTATTTATTATGATTTTGTCTTCCTGGTATATTGACCCTTTAATCATTATATAGTGTATTTCCTTTTCTTTTGTGGCGGATTTTACTTTAAAGCCTGTTTTATCAGAGATTAATATTGCCACTCTTATTTTTTATTGTTGTCTGCTTGATATATATATATATTTCCATTCTTTGAGATTTAGTTTGTTTATGTCTTTAAGTCTATGGTGTGTCTCTTGCAGTCTGCATACAGACGGATCATGTTTTTTAATCCATTCTGCTACTCTCTGTCTCCTTATTGGTGCAATTAATCCATTTACATTTATCATAATTATTCATAGTTATGAGTTTAGTGCTGTCATTTTCGTCTTTTTTGTGAATGTCTTGTTGACATTTTCCTTATTCCACTTAATTTTCTCTGTTGAGTCGTTGTTCTTTGTGCATTTTCTTTTCATCCTCTTCATTTTTGTTGCCTTTGTATTTACTGCTAATTAATTTTTTCTGTGCTGAATCGTTTTTCTTTTTAGTCTTTCATCTTTTTCCTTGTTGTTGCTTTTGTATTTGCCGAAAATTTATGTTTTCCTTGTTTTAATGTGTAGGATTGTTAGTTTCCTTTGGGTTACCTTAACATTTACCTCTGTTTTTCTAAATTTAAACCAATCTTTTATTTCTTTATATCGTCTTGACTTCCTCTCCATATGAAAGATCTATGACTACATTATTTAGTCCCTCTTTTTTCTCTTAATGTTGTCATCTTTTACAGATCGATGTGTCTGTTTCTACATTTTCAGTGTTTTAGCTTTGATTTATTTGTGACATCCCTACGTGGGTTGATATCTGGTTGTTCTGTCCCGTGTTCTAGTCTTGGGTTGTTAGCTGATGTTATTGATTTTCTAACTGGAGAACTCCCTTTATTATTTCTTGTCATATTGGTTGGGTTTTTAAAAATTCCCTAAACTTCTGCTTATCTGGAAATGTCCTAATTTCACTGTCACATTTGAGAGACAGTTTTGCTGGATATATAGTTCTTGGCAGGCAATTTTTTTTTTTTTTCCTTCAGGGCTTTGTATATGTCCTTCTTGCCTGCATGGTTTCTGCTGAGTAGTCCGAGCTTAGTCTTACTGACCCTTCTTTATAGGTGACTTTTTGTTTATCCCTAGCTACTCTTAAAATTCTCTCTTTATATTTGGTTTTGGCAAGCAAGATTATAATATGTCCTGGTGACTTTATCTTGGCATCTACCTTGGGTGGGGTTCAGTAAGGATCTTGGATAGATATCTTCTTATCTTTCACAAGATCAGCGAAGTTTTTAGCCAAGAAGTCTTCAACAATTCTCACTGTGTTTTCTGTTATCCCTCCACCCCCTGCCCCGATTCTGGTGTTCCAATCACTCTTGATAGAGTCCCACATAATTCTTAGAGTTTCTTCAATTTAAAAAAATTACTTTATCTGATTTTTCCTCAAATAAGTTGGCGTCAAGAGCTTTATCTTCAGTCTCACTAATTCTGACTTCCAGTGCCTCAATTCTGCTCCTCTCATTTTCTACTGGGTTGTCTAATTCTGAAATTTTATTGTTACTCTTTTGGATTTGCTTGCTGTCTTTCTATGGATTCTTGCAGCCTGTTACATTTGTCATTATACTCTTGTGTAACTTTCTTAAGTTCCTCTGTTGTTTTATCTGTGTGTTCCTTGGCTTGTTCTTCGTTTTGCCTGATCTCCTCCTGGATCTCTTGAAGGGCTCGGTCTATTAATCTTTTAAATTCTACCTCCAGTAATTCCTGGAATTTTTTTTCATTTGGAAGTTTTCTTGATTTGTTGTTTTGGGAGCTTCCTGAATCCATCATGGTCTGCCTCTTTATGTTATTTGATATTTACACTTGTCTCTGAGCCATCAATAAGTTATTATATTCATTTATTTTATGTTTGCATACTGAGTCGGAACCTACTTGATGGCACTGGGTTTGGTTTTGTTGTTGTTGTTGTTGTATTGTGTCCTAGTTTCTTGTTTTATTTTAATATGCCCAAATAGGCTGCTTGGTTGAGCTAGTTTGATTATTGGCACCTTTGAAGCTCTTACATCCTGTCACCAGGTGATCAGAGCTGTTACTAGGTATGTGAGCCTAGGAGCCCTTTTACTTTTCTTGTATGGATTCAGCTCAGTTGTCCACGTAGTCGGTCACCAAGTGTGTGGTGTAGGCTCTCACCTACAGTCCTGCATAGACAGGGTTGATTGGTGTAGGTACAGGTGTCTGGCTACTATGGGGGGAATGACTGCCCCTGAGTGTCTGGGAGGAAAGCATGTCCCTGTTCCCTAGAGCACATAGGTGTGTGGGTTTTGCAGCCAGACCATGGGCACCCAATGCTGTTGGTTGTAAGGACTGGGATTCACCACTTATTCTTGGACTCCTGAATTGGGTGGCTAGGTGACGTGGGTGGAGCCACCAACCCTCAGGTCACTGATGTGGGTAGGTGAGGACCCTGTTTAATTGGCAGAACATTGTCAAATATCCCGAACCTGCCACTCCACTTTATAGCTCATACAGTTGAAAACAGGCTTCAGGTATATACCCTGTTGTAGTGTGCTAATGAGGGCCTACGCTGTTGGAATGGGCCCACACAGGTCTATGCAAGGGTGAAAGGCACTCAGAGTCTTTGGACCCCTTATGTCTGTGCCTTCCCTGAGTTCCTGGCTTAGGGAAGCTGGCAGATTATTGTTTGTTGTTTGTTCCTGCTCCAGGGCATGTGATAGTTCCTACTTCTGGCCCAGGGGACCCAGAAATAGCCAAAGCTGGTCTAAGACTAAAAACAGAGAGGGAGGAAGCAGGTAAATGGGAGAGATGTTCTTCCCAAAGGGGATGATTTTTGATTTGTGTGGCATTTTAAATGCATGTACTTATCTTTTGCCAACTTAGCACTGCTTTTCACTGGTTCTGGAGGCTTGTGTAGACTTTCTACCACTCGGTCTCTTCTGATGTGAAAAACATGTCCCAAGCGTCACTGCTTATGTCACCGCACATGCTATTCAATCCAGCCTGCAGGGTGCTGGTTTCTGCCGGGTCAGATCTGTCCACCTCTCACTGCTTCTGAACCATATCCCCCTCCCCCTGCCACTAAGTCCAATTCTGTAACTTCACCTTTGATGTTCAGGGCTCCTAGATTGTCATATATAATCGATTTACTTCTCTGGGTCTTTGTTATAAGAGGGGCTACACAAAGCATCTGACTACTCTGCCATCTTGTCCCCACCCCTACAAGAGACATTTTTCATCACATTCCTGAATCTGACACTATCACAGAAACTTATCTCTGAGAAAATGAAATAGGGATGAGGCAGTAGGCAGAACAAACCCGTTGGGTTGGAGTCGATTCTGATGCATAATGACCCTATAGGTCAGAGTAGAACTGCCTCATAGGGTTTTCAAGGAGCGGCTGTTGCATTTGAACTACTGGGCCAGAGTATATTTGGAGCACTGGTGGTGCAGTGGTTAAGAACTCAGCTGCTAACCAAAAGCTTGGCAGTTCGAATACATTAGCTGCTCCATGGAAACCCTATGGGGGCAATTCTACTATGTCCTATAGCGTTGCTATGTGCTGAAATCCATTCACCAGCAATGGGTTTGGTTTTTTGGTTTACACGCCTAGATGAGTAAAATTTGTCTTGAATCTCTAAACTTAATTCTAATGTAAGAATGAAATTGTAGCACTTCTCCATAAAGGTTTATCTTAAGTCATCAGGATAAAAACCAAACCCACTGCCGTCGAGTCGATTCTGACTCATCCCGCCCCTATAGGACAGAGTAGAACTGCCCGATAGAGTTTCCAAGGAGCGCCTGGTGGATTTGAACTGCCGTCCTCTTGGTTAGCATTCGTAGCACTTTCCCACTGTGCCACCAGGGTTTCCTCGTCAGGATAAGCCTGTGCTCGTTTATTGGGTACCTTCAGGAATTCTTCATCAGTTATATTCACATTAAGAAGGAAAAAAATATCAGAAGGAACTTCATACATCTTCACCCTTCATTTCATGCAAGATTCAGGTGTGTCAGTGAGGATGGTTGTGTGAAATTGATCCCTGGCACTCAATACTTCTGGAGCATTTCTGTCATTTACTTGTTTCTTTTAATGCTTCTGCAACAATAAACTGCTTGATAATCAGTATTTGGCAGTATTTGTTTTATTGTGTTTTCAAAATATTCTTTTATGTAAATATCTTGTTAATAGCTGGTAGAGATCCATGCATGTCTATAAATTTACTTCTGAATCTTGGAGAATTGACTCGTCAAATGAAAATGATGCAATATATTATTATACATAACAAACATAAATATATGGGCTGTGTTTCCATTTTGTTGGCGACGTTTTAAGCTTCTGTTCTGGTATCTCCTTTTTGTGACTGGTCTTCAGCAATATTCTCTGTGGCACCTAGAATCTGAGTGTGTGATTCCAGGATTGCACTCGTTGCTATAGCGTGTGCTTCCCAGTGGGTATTAGAAAGACATTTTAATGCTGATCATTTCGTATGAAGAGGTCATCGGTGAATACAGATGGCAAAAAATTTGTAAAATATCTGAATAGAAGAAAAAATCATTTTTTTGACAAAAATCCATTGTGATACATCCTACAAAATTAAATGAATATGCAGCACCTTGGTATGAAAATGGCATATTCATTACATTCCAGAATTTTCTGTTGCATGCCTTTATAAAGCAGTGACATTTCACAGCATTGTCATAGGATTGGTCTCTGCACTTAGAAAAATCAATTTTGCAAGCTTCGCCTAATTAGTGAAACACTTGGTTTGCAATGTCTTTGAGGGCTAATGCGATGTGTTCTCCTGACTCGCTTGGTGCATGTTACGCCTTCTTTCCCTCAACTTTCTTCAGTTTGTAATGGAAATGTCTAGCCTGTGCCTTTTATGCCATTGTACCTTTGGAAGCAGATAACTTGTGTCCTAGATTTCACAGATGAAGAGGGATTTTTGAATTTTGGACTTGGACTTGATTTAAGACTTTTTCTATGCTATGATGGGATGAGGAAACCCTGGTGGCGTAGTGGTTAAGTGCTATGGCTGCTAACTGAAAGGTCGGCAGTACGAATCTGCCAGGCGCTCCTTGGAAGCTCTATGGGGAAGTTCTACTCTGTCCTATAGGGTCGCTATGAGTCAGAATCAACTGGACGGCAGTGGGTTTGGTTTTGGTTTGTGATGGGATGAATATGTTTTCCATTTTCAAGAATGTGATTTGGGGGGGGACCAAAGGGTATAATGTCATGGATTGAATTATGTCCCCCCAAAATGTGTGTATCAACTTGGATAGGCCATGTGAGGTTGTCCTCCATTTTGTGATGGTAATTTTATGTTGAGAGGATTAGGGTGGGATTTTAACACCTCCCTGATCCAAAATATAGGGAGTTTCCCTAGGGTGTGACCTGTACCACCTTTTATCTCTCAGGAGATGAAAGGAAAGAGAGTTGGGGACCTCATACTACCAAGAGCAGAGCATGTCCTTTGGACCCGGGGTCCCTGTGCCTGAGAAGCTCCTTGACCATGGGAAGATGGAGGACAAGGACCTTCTTCCAGAATCAACAGAGAGAGAAAGCCTTCCCCTGGAGCTGACGTCCTGAATTTGGACTTGTAACCTACTAGACTGTGAGAAAATAAATTTCTCTTTGTTAAAGCCATCCACTTATGGTATCTGTTGTGGCAGCACTAGATGACTAAGGCAGCGATGATTTTAGCTTCTGTTTTGGTGTTTCCTTTTTGTATCTGGTCTTCAGCAATATTCTGTGTTGCACCTAGAATTGTACTTGTTGCTATAGCATGTGCTTCCCAATGTGTATTAGACATTTTAATGCTCAATCATTGCCTGAATGTGTTTTAAGAACAGCTGATCAGTGAATAGAGGTGGCAAAAAATTTGTAAAGTAACTGAATATTAGAAAAAACATCAATTGCTTTTGGACAAAAAAAATCTATTGTGATACATCCTACAAAATTAAGTGAATGTGCAGCACCTTGGTATGAAAAGGGCATATTAATTTCATTCCAGAATTTTCTGTTGTATGCCTTTATAATGCAGTGACGTAATGGCAGCATTGTCATAGGATTGGTCTCTGCACTTAGAAAAATCAATTTTGCAAACTTCACATAATTAGTGAAACACTTGCTTTGCAATGTCTTTACCAGTATGATTTTTTAGATTTTTTAAGCTAGCAAATGTGATAAATCACCACACAGGTTTTCTATCTGTTGGAGATATGGATCTTTAAACAATCCTTAGCTGGCCTGTATGAGAAGGCTCAGAAGTGGAATCCACAGACAAAATGAAATATCGAGCTATACTTATTTCACTGACAGTAGTTGATTGAACTTCATCACTTATCAAGATTATAAATTTTTTACACATTATTTTAGAATTATAGGATGGATTGCCCTTTCCTGTGTTACCATATTTTGAGATGTGACTTGCTAAAAATAGATCAAATGAGCAACAAGTTGAAGCCAACTTTAAAATTTTCCGTTTCGTGGGGACCCAAAGACTTTATTTCTTTTTCACGAAGATAGTCCACATTCAGTGATTGTTATGACAACAACGACACATTACAAAATGGCTTTTCAATACTGATGTTCATTAATTTGTGATTCCAGTTCATAAATTAAGCCAGAACAATGTGTTTGGTTTAAATATGATAACATAATCTCTGTGAATTGAACTATTTTCATGTTTACCGATCCTATTCAATTTGCACCAATTGCTAAATTCATCTGTAACAATTCGAGAATTAAATGAGGATGACGGGTTTGTTTGTTTGGTTAGTTGGTTTGCAAACAAAACAATACACAGAGCTGACTGATGGAGATTGCAGTAGCCACTCCCTCTTATAATTTTCATCATTAACTTTGCACTCTAGAAAAAATTCTGGCTACAGAACTTTGTTTACCGTCCAGGAATTTTCAACACAAATTTACAAGTGGACAACTGTGATGTTGACAATCACTTGGGCCTCTTTTGATCCAGTAATTTACTTCATTGGAAGAAAATTATTCCACAAGGCAGGATCTGCATTTCTGTTATTTATGGGCTCTGCAGATGTGACAATTTAATATTCTTAGTTTCACTTTCTAGATCATTACTAATTTCTTTTTTTTTTTACTACAGCAAGAAATAGTTGCAGAATTTGGAACAAATTCTGTTATATTTGTATTGCCATCGTTAATTTCAGCACTAGTGGTACTAGTAAGATGATTCCCACCCATTAAGCACGTACCTTTAATGCAAGAAGTCTCTGCTGATTTATTACATTCTAAAAACGAATTTTGGAATAGTCTTTAGGGATTCACAGATCATTTTCTTTTTATCTTCTGCAGGCATCCATTTTTGTATGGCACTTAGTTATTGCCGTTTCATTTTGCCTGGATTGAAAATTAATGTCACTTTTTAAATTTGATTCTGCCATAACAATAAATTTGAATAATAGAAAATAAATTTATAAAACCGGAAGTTTATAAAATAAAATTTACTTTAGAATTTAGACATAAACACAAAAAAATTATATTTGAAAATTAAATAACTCATTGCTATGGATTAAATTTTAACTAACAGTGACCCTATTGGACAGAATAGAACTGCACAGTAGGGTTTCTAAGGAGAGGCTGGTTGAAACCTTTTAGTTTCAGCCAAGCTCTTAACCACTGTTCCACCAGGGCTACATTTGAAAATTAGTAAGTAAAAACGTTAATTTGGACCATGAGATTTTGTTCTTCAGGTCTTAGATAGTCCAAAGAAATAGTACATGATATCCTTCTCCGTGGACTAATTCCTTCTGAAAACAGGTCCAAAGTATGTAGGATGTAGTCTAGCCATCTTTGCTTCTAGGCTAGGGTACATTCTGGTTATACTTCTTTCAGGATAGATTTTTTCGTTCTTTTGGCAGTTCATGGTATATTCAGAATTCTTCACCAACACAATTAAAAGGCATCAATTCTTCTACGGTCTTCCTTATTCATCAGCCAGCTTTCCCACACATACGAGGCCACTGAAAACACTGTGGCTTGGATCAGTTGCATCTTAGTTTTCAAGGTGATGTCTTTGCTTTTCAACACTTTAGAGGTCTTTTGGGCCGATTTGCCTGATGCCAGTGCATCTTTTGATTTCTTTACTGCTGTTTCCATGGGTGTCGATTGTGGATCCAAATAAAATGAAATCCTTGACAACTTCAGTCTTTTCTCCGTTGATCATGATGTTACTCATTGGTCCAGTTGTGAGGATTTTTGTTTTCTTTATGTTGAGGTGCAATCTATACTGAAGGCCGCGGTCTTTGATCTTCATCAGTAAGTGCTTCAAGCCCTCTTATCTTTTAGCAAGCAGGGTTGTGTCATTTGCAAAATGCAGGTTGTTAATGAGTCTTCCTCCAATCCTGATGTCGTGTTCTTGGTAAAGTCCAGCTTCTCAGATTATTTGCAGATTAAATAAGTATTGTAAAAGAATACAACCCTGACACACACCTTTCCTGACTTTAAACCACGCAGTATCACCTTTTTCTGTTTGAACGTCTACCTCTTGATCAGGTTCCTCATCAGCACAATTAAGTGTTCTGGAATTCCCACTCTTCGCAATGTTATCCATAATTTGTTATTACCCAAGCAGTCAAATGCCTTTGCATAGTCAATAAAACACAGGTTTAAACATCTTTCTGGTATTCTCTGCTTTTGGCCAGAATCAATATGACATCAGCTGTGATATCTCTCCTTCCATGTCCTCTTCTGAATCCTGCTTAAATTTCTGGCAGTTCCCTGTCAATGTACTGCTGCAGCTGCTTTTGCATGATTTTTAGCAGAATATTACTTGCATGTGATATTAATGATATTGTTTGATAATTTCCACGGTTGGTTGGATCACCTTTCTTAGGAATCGGCGTAAATATGGATCCTTTCCAGTTCGTAGGCCAGGTAGCTGTATTCCAAATTTCTTGGGATTAGACAAGTGAGCGATTCCAGTGCTGCATCCATTTGGTGAAACATCTCAGTTGGTATTCCATCAATTCTCGGAGGCTTTTTTTTCTCACCAATTCCTTCAGTGCAGCACGGACTTCTTCCTTCAGTACCATCGGTTTCTGATCATATGCTACTTCCTGAAATGGTGGAAGGTCGACCAATTCTTTTTGGCATAGTGACTGTGGGTATTACTTTCATCTTCTTTTGATGCTTCCTGCGTCATTTAATATTATACCCGTAGAATCCTTCAGTATTGCAACTCAAGGGTTGAATTTTTTCTTCAGTTCTTTCAGCTTGAGAAATGCTGAGTGTGTTCTTCCGTTTTGGTTATCCATCTCCAGATCTTTACACATGTCATTATAATACTTTTTCTTCTCAAGCCACCCTTTGAAATCTTCTGTTCAGCTCTATTACTTCGTCATTTCTTCCTTTCCCTTTAGCTACTCGACATTCAAGAGCAACGTTCAGAGTCTCTTCCGACATCCATTATGGTCTTTTCTTTCTTTCCTGTCTTTTAAAGGACCTCTTGCTTTCTTCATGTGTGATGTCCTTGATGTCATTCCACAACTCACCTGGTCTTCAGTCATTAGTGTTTACCACATAAAATGTATTCTTGAGGTGGTCTCTAAATACAGGTGAGATATACTCAAGGTCATACTTTGGCCCTTTTTGACTTATTCTACTTTTCTTCAGTTTCAACTTGAACTCCCATATGAGCAATTGACAGTCTGTTTCACAATCGATCCCTGGCCTTGTTCTGACTGATGATATGAGTTTTCCCATCTTCTCTTTCCACAGATGTAGTCAGTTTGATTCCTGTGTGTTCCATCTGGTAAAGTCCACGTGTATAGCTGCCGTTTATGTTAGCGAAAAAAAATATTTGCAGTGGATGAGTCACTGGTCTTGCAAACTTCTTTCATGAGATTTCTGGCATCATTTCTATCAGCAATGCTGTATTTTTCAACTACTTTTCCTTCTTTGTTTCCAACTTTAACATTCTAATGACCAGTAATTATCAATGCATCTTGGTTGCACGTTTGATCAATCTCAGACTGCAGAAGTTGTTTAAAATCTTCAATTTCTTTGTCTTTGGCATTGGTGGTTGGTGCATAAATTTGAATAGTCATATAAACTGGTCTTCCTTGTAAGTGTATGGGTATTAGCCTATCAGTGACAACATTGTACTTCAGGCTAGATCTTGAAATGTTCTCTTGATGATTAATGTAACGTCATTCTTTTGACTCTGGTGGAATATCCGTGTTTGTAAGACTGCTCACAGACTGTTTCACCAGAGAGTTTTCTGGTACTGTAATATCTACCACTAATCTCTGTGATCCCTGTGAATTGGCAAAATAAGAATAGTGCTATAGATTTCTTCCAAATACAGAAAACATAATTATGAAAATGTTCTTGCCATTGATTATGTTCTTTACCAATCCGTTCCGATGGGATTTTTGATACTTCACTCGAAAAATGAGTCCAAGGTACTGTGATGTGATTGTTTACTTTGTGTGGCCTTTCTAGCCATGGTCTTATAACATCCACCCTGGTGCTTGGGCAGGACTGTGTGATAGGGTAATTGTGGCTCACCAAGGGGATTGTTTAGTTTTCCCTTCAAAGAGAACCAGTTCCAGAGCAAAGAGGAGGATTCAACTCCCATCAAGGAAGAAGAGCCAGGAGCTGAGCATATATTATGGACCTGAGATCCCTGCACTGAGAAGCTCCTAGAAGCAGGAGACTGAGATAGAGAGAGGAAGCTGTAACCCTGAAGACGGTAAGATGCCATGGCAGGAGAGACCAAGCAACAGGGACCCGGCTATAGGAGATGATGGCCCAGGGAGAAGGAAAGCTGAGTGCCTTTGGAGAGAGTCCCAAGGCCAGGCAGAGGCACACCTATGAGCACAGGAGGGAAGAGGCTGTCCTAATAGAAGAACTGTATTCTGAGTATCTTTGAGCCTGAGTTATAACTGTTACTTCCCTAATAAACCCCATAATCATGAATATGGACTGTGAGCTCTGTGTGGCCGTTGCAATGAATTATTGAACCCGGCAGAGAAGTAGGGAGTGCTGTGTGAGGGACAGTTGGTGTCAGAGTTAGTGAAGATGGTGGAGAGAGGATAGTTTTTTCACCAATGCCTTCAATGCAGCTTCGATTTCTTCCTTTTATACCATCAGTTCTTGATCTTATGCTACCTCTTGAAATGGTTGAAAATTATCCAGTTCTACTGCAGTAACTATATTAATATCAGACAAATTATACTTCAGAAAAAGGAGTATTATTGGGAATAGGTAGGGACATAACATAATAAAGGTTCACTTCTCCAAAAAGATACAACCATCCTAAATGTGTACATATTTAACAACAGGGCTCCAAAATACAAAAACTAATAAATCTGAAAGGGGAAATGGACAAATACGCATTTGTAATTGGTATCAGTACTTTTCTATCAATAATTAATAGAGCCCTGCTAGTCGAAGTCCAAAGCATCTGTATGAACCACTCATGGATGTCTATGTGTGTGTGTATGTATATAGTATAAAGACAAGTAATACAGAAATAAACATAGAGTCCTTGGGAGGTGCAAACGGTTAATGCATTCAGCTGCTAACCAAAATGTTGAAGGTTTGAGTCCACCCAGAGGCACTTCGGAAGAAAGGCTTGGCGATCTACTTTTGAAAAATTAGCCGTTGAACTGACACACTTGTGTGTCACTACTACTCTGACACACATGGGGCGAGGGGTCACCCTGAGTCAGATCAGCTTGATAGCAATTGAATGATTTTTTTATTCATTCTGCCAGTGTTTGTCTTTTAATTGGTATCTTAGGCTGGGTTCTCTAGAGAAGCAAAACCAGTGATATATATATATGTATGTATTTATATATAAATAGATTTATATCAAGGAAATGGCTCCCGAGGCTGTAGAGGCTGGTAAGTCTCAAGTCCATGGGTCAGCCTGGTGGCTTCTCCTGACTCACATAGATGCAGGGACTGCAGAACTGAGGATCTGCAGGTCATACAACAGGTCTGTGGCTCACAGGCTGCAAAGGCTGACAAATCTCAAGATCGGCAGGTAAGCTGGCAGGTCGTGGCTCACAGACTGCGGAGGCTGATGAATCCCAAAATTGGAAGGTAAGCTGAGAGTTCGAGTCCCAAAAACTTGAGATCAGATGAAGAGGAGCCAGCTGCAGGATTCAGAGTGAGCAAAAGCTCAAGAGCCTTGCCAGAAAGTCCACCTATATTGGATGCAGTCCACACCCCTGAGGAAACTCCCTTACATCTGATTGGCTACTCACAGCAGATCCCATCATGGAGGTAATCACATTATATCACATCTCATCATGGAAGTGATTGCATCGTTTTACAACTGCTAAACTACATCATAACTGCCAAAGCACTGAGAATCATGGTCCAACAAAGTTGACACACAACTTTAATGATCCCAATTGTGAATTTAATCTATTTATATTTAAAGCAATTCATGATAAGGAAGGACTTATATCTTCTACTTTGTAATAGTAGGTCATATACGTATTTTGTTTCTCATTTTCTTCACTACTGTCCACTTTTGTGTTTGACTGATTTTTTTTCAAGTGTACAATTTTGATCCTCTCCTTGTTTCCTTTCCTTATATTTTTTAACTTCTTAGTGGTGACCATGAGGATTACAATTAAGATCTTATATTTATAACAATCTTCTTTTAATTAATACAAATTTAGCTTCAACAGTATACAAAATTCTGCTTTTATTCAGCTCAGTTACCTCCCCTACTTACGTTGCTGGTACAAAAATTGCATCTTTATATATTGTGTGTCCATTAAGAGAGATGTGTAAGTATTTTTATGCATTCGTGCTTTAAATCATATATGAAAAAAAGAGAGGCGTGATATAAAAATATTACTGACTTTGTTTTATCTAAGTAGTTACCTTTACGGAGTCTTTGTTTCTTTTTATGGCTTCCAGTTACTGTCTAGTGTCCTTCCGTGCCAGCCAGGATGATTCCCTGTAGCATTTCTCATAAGGCAGTTCTGCTGCTAACACACTCCCTCAGGTTTTGTGTATCTGGGCATGTCTTAATTTCCCCTTTATTTTTGAAAGATAGTTTTGCTAGATACTGACATCTTGGTTCATAGTTTTGTTTCTGTATTTTTTTTCCAGTATCTTAAATACATCATCCCACTATTTTCTCATCTCAATGGTGTCTGATGAAAAATCAACAGTTAAACTTGTTGAGACTCTCTTCTTGTACATTAGGGGTCACTTATCTCTTGCTACTTTCAAGTTTCTGTCTTCGTCTTTTGACATTTTGATTATGTCTGTCTGTGGATATCTATGTATTTATTGTCCTTTGAGTTTATTGAGCTTCTTGGATATCTAGATGACATTTGGGAAACTTCCAGTCATTACGTTTTCAAATATTCTTTCTGTCCTTTCATCTTTCTTTCCTTTCTGGGACTCCTTAATGAGTATACTGGTATGCTTGATGTTGTCCCGCAGGTCCCTTAGGCTCTGTTCATTTTCTTCATTCTTTTTCCTTTACGCTCCTCAGAACAATTTCAGTTGTGCTTTTTCAAGTTTACATTTTCCTGCTTTCTTGCTCAAATCTGCTGTTGAGCTCCTCTAATGAAAATTTTATTCCAGCTATTCTACTTTTCAGCTCTATAATTTCTATTTGGTTCTTTTGTATAATATTTCTTTATTAATATTTTCTACTTGTTCATACATTCTTCTCTTGGTTTCCTTTTTTTTTTGGTCTATGGTTTCTTTAGCTCTTTGAGGAAATTTAAGACAATTGGTTTAAAATCTTTGTCTAGTAATCCCAATATCTGTGTTTCCTTAGGGATGCTTTCTGTTCATTCTCTTCTTTCTTTCTTCTTAACAAATGAACCATCCTTTTCTTTTTCCTTTTATGACTTAAAATAGTGTGTTGAAAACTGGATATCTTAAATATTATAATGTAACTCTGGAAACCAGATTACCTCCAGTCATTAGGGTTTGCTTTTTTTTTTTTAATTGTTGAGGGCCAGTCATCCATTTGCTTAGTGATGTTTCCAAACTAGTTCTGCAAAGATTGTATGTCTTCTCATGTGTGGACACTGAAGTTCTGTTCTGTTATGACAGCAGTCAGTTCATGACCTGACAGTGATTTCTTTAAATGCTTGTAGCCAAAAAGAAAAAGTAACATTATCCCAGTCTTTGCAGATTGGCTCTGAACTGGGGTGTTCTTTCAATGCTAAGCAAGAGCGCCTAAAACTCTGCCTTAGCCTTCACTTCCTGCCCCCGTGGAGCCCAAAGATCAGCCAGAGGTGCAAGCCTAAAGCTTTGTCAGGATCTTTATGAGCATGTCTTCATCCTTAGGCAAGAATATTGCACTTCAGATTCCTCAGTATATGTGGTAGCCCTTCAAAGCCCTTAAACCACCAACCATTGTCCTCTCAGCCCCCTTTTTTCCAAGCTTTTGGATGTCTCTGCTGTTTTCTCTGTCCTTCATCCTTTGACCCTGGATGTAGGTTCAATTCTTATACCTTCGTACTGCTCAGTTTCCATCACATCATACATTTTTTCTTATGTGCTGTTGAGTCAGTTCTGACTCATAGTGACTATAGGATGGAGTAGAACTTCTCCAAAGGGTTTCTAAGGCTGTAATCTTTATGGAAGGAAACTGTCATATCTTTCTCCTGTGGAATAGTTGGTGGATCAAATCAAAAGGTTTAAGAGCTGAGTGCTTAACCACTGCACTACTGGGGCTCCTTTTGACATCATGCATCATAATAGATTTTTAACACACCCCTCAGAAACATAGAAGTCCATAAATTGTCAAGGATACAGAAGATTTAACATGTATAAAAATACCAAATTGATATATGTGTATGTGTGTGCATTATCTAACCACTAAAGAATATACATTCATCTCATGCACATACATAGTGTTTATAAAAATTAACTGTATACTGTGTTATAAAGCAAGTCTCAACAAATTTCAAGAGTCTGCAATAATATAGAGGATACTGTGTAAGTACAGCATAATTTAAAAAAAAACCATCTTAGAAAAAGAAAATACAAAACCTCCATGTGCTTGGATATTTTAAAATACTAGGCATTAAAAAAGACATCATAATGAAAATTAGAATATATTTTGAAGTGAACAATTATGAACATAGTACATATAAAAATTGGTGCAGTACAGACAATATAATATAGGAAACTTATAGCCTTAAAAATATAATTGGAAAGAACAAATTTTGAAAAATAAGTGAGTTAAACATCCATTCAAAATGTTGGGAAAAAAACAGAAACAAACATTCATAGGAATTTTTGTTTCTATTAATGACTGGATACATGCAACAGACGATCAACGAAGACTAAAGTTAATTCTTAGAAAATGCTAGTAAAATTGACAAACTTTAGGCAAGATTGATCAAGTGAAAAAGAATGAAGGTATAAATAACGAATATCAGGAATTAGAAAGAAAATGACTGCAGATCTTGCAGAACTTAAAGATAATGTGAGAATGTTATGAACCATATTGGCTAATAAATTTGCAAATTTAGGTAAAGTAGGCAAACGTATCATACCATGTAAGTTAATAACAACGATTCAAGAAGAAACAGGAAGCAAAAGTAATTCCACAATTGTTAATAGAATTGAATTGGAGCTCAAACTATTCTCAAAAAGAAAACTTCATGTCAGATGGCTTTTCCTGCAAATTCTGCCAAATATTCAAGAAATACTTCACAAATTCTTCAATATAAAATGAAATATATACCCAAACTCATTTTATAAAGCTTGTAGAATGAATATTGATACCAAAACCTGACAAGAGCAGCAGAAGATGGGAAAATTACAGGCCAATGTCACTGATGAACATAGATGCAAAATATAAAAAGAAATAGGCAAAACAAATCCAGCAATACTCTAAAGAAGAATATATTATGACCAAGTTGGGTCTATCCCAAGAATTCAAGGTTAGTTTAACATTCAAAAATGAATCAGTATAATTTGCCATATGTACAGGAAAAATAAATGTGGTTATACTAATAGGTGTAATAAAATAAGTATTTGATAATCTCCAGCATCCACTCATGTTTTTTAAAAGAACATCTAGCATGCCATGAGACCAGAAGAACCAGAAGGTTCCCGGCTACTGTCGCTGAACATTTTGATCAAAGAGTCCATAGCAAAGCCCTGATCAAAAGGGGGAAAATGCAGAACAGAATTTAAAATTCTCATGAACCCTAGACTTTTTGGAGCCATTGAGGGTGAATGAACTCCTGAAACTATTGCCGTGAGATAATCTTTAAACATTACACCAAAAGCCTTCCCTTGAATCATCTTAAAACTGAAGTATAAAAAAGAAAACACCATACTGTTGCCATTGAGTTGATTCCGACTCAGAGACCCTGTAGGACAGAATAGCACTGCCCCATAGAGTTTCCAAGGTGCAGGTGGTGGATTCAAACTGCTCTTCTTTTGCTTGGCTACCGTATCACTTAACCACTGTGCCACGAGAGCTCCAGAACATTAGCTACTTAACTAATAAAAATGGTCTACCTTGAGCATATGCTCTTTTAAGAACTGTCTACATGGCATCAGATTGACAACAGCTACTGAAAAGATTAGATAGGAACCTTAAGGAGCAGTGGGTTTATGCTAATGACAGAGGAACTACTCAGAAAAGGAGGGTAAGAATGGTTGCACAACTTGAATGTAACCGATGTCGTTAAATTGTACAGGTAGAAACTGTTGAGTTGGTGTATGTTTTGCTGCATATATTCTCAACCACAAAAAATACATTTACAGGTACTAATTAACAAAAAATGTCAAGGAGAGCTAAATATTTTGAAAATAAGACAGATTTGCATGTGAGGGAAGGAGTGGGGTGAGCTGTTTTAGATTAATAGTTAGTAAAGGCTTATGGGATCAGGATATTTGAGGAGATAACTGACCTATATCAAAGGAGAGAATAGCTGTATGAAGTTCTGGAGGGAGGATATTGCCAATAAAGGAAAGAGTTGTTTCTGAGGCCCTTTAATAACCAAGTGTTCTGGCACGTTTTGAGGAAGCTCAGGAAATAAGTCATGGCTAGTGTGGAGTGAACCGAGGGAAGACTGTTAGGAAATGAGGTTAGTATGGTGGGCAAGCCCCGCATCATGAAAGACCATGGGAAGGATTTGGGAATTTTTCCTAATTGCCATGAGAAGCCACTGAGGTGATGCTGTTATGTAGACTGTAAGAGGGAAGATCGGTGGTACGGAGTCCAGTTTTCACCAAGAGATGATGGTGGATGTAAGGTGGAGGTAGTGAGAAGTGGATAGAGTCAGGATTTATTTTAAGGTAGCGCCAAGAGTCCAGAATATGTGTCAATGGATTGGATGCAAGATTTGAATAAAGGAGAGAAATCAAGGATGATTTCTAGGTTTTTGTCCTGAACAACCCAGAGGATAGTGAGAACATTTGCTGAGATAAGGAAGACTGGGAGGTAGATAAGACACTTCGACGAAGAATTTTATTTGAACCACATTAAGTTTGAGATGCCTGGTAGACATTCAAGGGGAGATGTGAGGTCAGCCATTGGTGAAGGAACAGGGCAGAGTATGTAAATGAGGGTATCCTAGGGCTCAGGTGGAATTGACTGCCATGAATTGGCTCAGATAACCTAGACAGTGAGAAGTGATGAGTGATGTTACTTAAACAGGGCATGGAAATCAATGAAAAAGGTGTGGGAGTGGCAGGGAGGCTAAGGTAGAGAAGTTTCTCTCTTCCTAAACCTGATTGGCTGGATTTGAAGACATCATAAGTTCCTGTATGAGAAATATCCAGCAAATTACCAGTTGATTTAATAAATTGATAACAAAGTCTACCTTTCAGCCAAAGATTGAAAAACAAACAAACCAATTGCCATCCAGTGAATTCTGACTCTTAGCAACCCTATAGGACGGAGTAGAACTACCCCATACGGTTTCTAAGGAGCAGCTGTTGGATTCAAACAGCAGACCTTTTGGTTAGCAGCTGAGCTCTTAACCACTGCACCACCAGGCTCAGACCAAGAATAACACACATGAGGAACTTACTCCTTAGTTCAATCAAGTATGTAGAAATTCAAATTTGTAATTTTGGAGATTCCCCCTCTTTTTTTTCAAAGTGGGGGGCATTGAGATGCAGGATTTTCCTATGCCCACCATCCTAAGGGATTTAATTAACCCATAGTTGAGACATTGTAAACATCTCAAGAAATTATTACCTTTGAGAAACTTGAGGGTGAGTAGGCATATCACCTGGCTCCTCTTAAACTCCTTTTAAAAACCTGACTTGAAGACTCACCTGCCTTTTTGAATAAGTGCCAGCTTGAATAGGCAGGGTTCAGGGAATTGCCAACCAAAGGTATGGTTTCTCCAGAGGCCTCCAAGGGGTGTAAAAGAAGAGCGGAGCCAGACCCCGTGCTTGGGACACACCCTTGGTATGAAATATTTGAGTGTGTGTGTGGTGAGGGGAGCAGTGGGTGTGGGAGAGTGGGGTGGGTGGGTAATAGGGAAATGTCTGTTTTTTTTTTTTTTCTGGTTTTAAGAAACAGTTTTTTACTTTTTTTTTTTTTTTAATTACAATGAACAGTTCAGTGGAGACATGTTCCTTATCTGCAGGGGCTAGTGGAATTGCTGATAGCTGAGAAGGTAGCCTGCTCCCCAAGTGCGAGCTGGCATTTTGGAGAGAAAACTTGATGTTTGGAGCACTGACTGGCCCTGCCTTTTCTAAATAATTAAGGGTGGTGGGGTGGTGGTAAGAGAAAGAGGATGGTCTATGAACACTGACCCTGGAAAATTAACTCCCAAGTGTGTGGGTTGTGGATAGCAGGAAAAGAACATCACCCGCAAATGACAGCAGTGCCTTTATTTATTTATGCTTCTTTTTAGTTCTAGTTGTTTTTAAGCCACAAATTAATGGGGCCACCATGAGTTTTCAGAGAATGAGTTTTACAAAAATCTAAGTGTTTTAAATATTGCAAGGATTTACTTATATATGCTGTATATGAGAAAAGTCCTTACAGTTACAGGGAGGAGAAAGAAAGTATATTCAGGAATTAAATTTTCACAGTTCTCTGAATTCTTATATTTCTCTTGTTGTCCATTTTTCTTTTTTTGTCCTTCATCCACCCCTTCCACCTTGACCCACTGTCTTCATCATCTAGTGCTGCCATAACAGAAATACCATGAGTGGATGGCTTTAACCAAGAGAAATTTAATACCTCGCATTAAAGTAGGCTAATAGTCCAAGGCATCAGCTCTAAGGGAAAGCTTTCTCTCTCTTTCGGCTCTGGAAGAAGGTCCTTGTCCTTATCCTTCCCATGGTCAAGGAGCTTCTCAGGTGCAGGGACCCTGGGTCCAGAGGACATGCTCTGCTCCTGGTGCTGCTTTCTTGATAGTCTGAGGCCCCCAACTCTCCGCTTGCTTCCCTTTCCTTTTACCTCTTGCGAGATAAAAGGTGGTGCAGGCCACACCTCAGGGAAAGGTGACCTGAGTGAGGGTGGTGTTACAATCCCACCCTAATCCTCTTACAGTAAAATTACAATCACAAAATGAAGGACAACTACGCAATAGTGGGAATCATGGCCTAACCAAGTTGAAACACACGTTTTTTAGGGTCATAATTTAATCCAAACCAAATCAAACTTGTCACCATCAAGTTGATTCCAACCCGTACAGACCCTAGTTGATATTAACTCATAGAGACCCTATAGCATAGAGTGGAACTACCCCATAGAGTTTCCAAGGACTAGTTGGTGCACTCGAACTGCTGACCTTTTGGTTAGCAGCTGAGCTCTTAACCACTATGCCACCAGGCCTCCTCTTGATACGCAGTCCACCCTAATTCACCACTGTGTTAGAAAAAGGTTTTGCTATTCTGAAATAAGAACTTTTTACTATACTTTTGTGTTCGTGGTTGCTTTGGGTATGTCCATAAGCACTGAACAGTTAACTCATACCCATTAAAAACCCATTGCCACTGAGTCTATTCCAACTCATAGCGGCCCAATACGGCAGAGCAGAACTGTGCCATAGACTTTCCAAGGGCGCCTGGTGGATTTGAACTGATGACCTTTTGGTTAGCAGCTGTAGCTCTTAAACAGTACACCACCAGTGTGGGAGGGGTTTAATTGATAACATGATGTCTGGGCTCCAAGGGAGATGGAATGGATGTGCAGGAGAAGGGCATGCAGAGTCAGCCTGTATAGTCCCCTGAACTCTGTTCAAGATCATAACATACCTCAGTAATCACTTGAATCTAAACATACAACTTTAACAGTTGATGTAAATGACTTTACACATGAATTTTGGAATGCAACTATTTCTCAATGGAAGTTTCTTCAACTAAGCTGTTTGTATTCCCTTAATAATTATGAAAGCTAACATTTATTGTGTTCATTCTGTGTGTAAGGCCTTTTTCTAAGTGCCTTGTGTGTTTTATTTAACCTGCGTAACAACCTTTTGAATAAGACCCATTTTAGAAATGGGAAACTGAGGCAGTGAGAGGTAAAGTAACGTTCCCAGATCAACCAGCTGATAGATTGAGTTAGGATTTAAACCCAGGCAGTTTGTTTCAGAATTTGCTTATGTAATCACTGTACATGACAGCAGTGAGCCCTAGTGGCTGTGTGGCTAAAGAACTTGGCTGCTAACTGAAAGGTCAGTGGTTCGAACCCACCAGCCTCTCTGCAGGAGACAGATGTGGCAGTCTGCTTCAGTGAAGACTTACAGCCTTGGAAACCCTATGTGGCAGTTTTACTCTGTCCTTTGGGGTCACTATGAGTTAGAATCGACTTGATGACAGTGGGTTTTGGCACATAATACTAATGTGCAGTGTATTCTGTATGCCGTGTATATGTTCAGAAACTAATTTTCCGAACATTTATGCCATATATAGATTACCAATCCAGTTGCCGTTGAGGAGATTTTCACTCATGACGACCCCGTGAGTTTTCAGAGTAGGACTGCCCTCCATATGGTTTTCAATAGCTGTGACCATTTGGAGGTAGATTGCCAGGCCTTTCTTCCAAGGCAACTGAGTGGATTTAAACTGCCAACCTTTCAGTTAGTAGCTGAGCACTTAACTCTTTGTGCCACCTAATACTATATATACTAGGAGGTTTTCCTCCTTATTTGTACTTTAATGTTTTGTAGCCTCTTATGAATAGTTGTTCCTGGCAGCGAACTAGATGCTAAAGAACAGAATAGGCACATGTAACCCTCTCTCACCTTCTCCCTCCCCTTTCACAGAGATGAAATGAAAAGGAATTAATGAGGACAGATTATTGGATTAGGGCCCATACTCAGGGCTCTAACAGCATGGGGAGTTTCTCCTGTCACTTCAGTTCTTGTTCAGGAATTGGCACCTGCTTTTTGTGAATCACAAAGACCAGTGCTGTATATCAAGCCATTTAGATTTGGGCTATGGAGCAGTGACTTAAAAAAATTAAATTTTTTTTCAGAGATTTTTTCTATTAATTGTTTACATTTATTTTAATTGTATATTCTGAAACCGCTACAAAAAGGCATGAAATAATTGTTTAAATTTTAATTCGTATGGGTCAAAATGTATGTTAAACTACCTATTGTCACCTTCACAGTCGTTGTTATGTTTGAGCCGGTTGTTGTGGCCACTTGTTACCAAGTATGACTTTCTTCTCCAGGGACCGATCTCTCCTGACAACATGTCCAAAATATGTGAGATGAAGCCTCGCCATTCTTGCTTCTAAGGAATATTCTGGCTGTACTTCTTTCAAGACAGATTTGTTCATTCTTTTGGCAGTCCGTGGTATATTCAATATTCTTTGCAAATACCGTAATTCAGTGCCTTCAATTTTTCTTTAGTCTTCCTTATTCATTGCCCACCTTTCGTTTGCGTATGAGGTGACTGAAAACACCATGGCTTGAGTCAGGCGCACATTAGTTTTCAAGGTGACATCTGTGCATTTGAACACTTTAAAGAGGTCTCTGGCAGCAGATTTGCCCAATGCAATGTGTCGTTTGATTTCTTGACTGCTGCTTCCGTGGGTGTTTGTTGTGGATCCAAGTAAATTGAAGCCCTTAGTGATGTCAACATTTTCTCCGTTGTCATGATGTTGCTTATTGGTCCTGTTGTTAGGCTGTTGGTCTGTAGTCTTTGATTTTCTTCAGTAAATGCTTTACGGCCTCTTCACTTTCAACAAGCGAGACTGTATCATCTGCATATCTCAGGTTATTAATGAGTCTTCCTCCAATCCTGACGCCTTATTCTTCTTCAGACAGTCCAGCTTCTCGGATTATTTGTTCATCATACAGGTCGAATAGGTATGGTGAAAGGATACAATGGAGATGCACACCTTTATTGACTTTAAACCATGCAGTATTCCTTGTTCTGTTTAGATGACTGCCTCTTTTTCTATGTACAGGTTTCTCATGAGAACAATTAAGTGTCCGGGAAATCTCATTCTTCCCCATGTTATCCATAATTTGTTATGAGCTGGAGTAGGTCTCAGAAATAATGTGCCATTTCTTCCAGTTGGTCCTGCACAGCTGCCTACTTCCCTAGGTGGTAGCAGGTAAGGCCTGTCTCAGAAACACTCTCCTCCCCACTTAGCATGAGTTTTCACACTGCTCCATCTTCTTTCCCGTGTGTGTCTCCTGCCCTCCTCAGTGGCTGGGGAAAATGATAGTAGTCCACTGATGAGATTTATTCTTTTATTATACTTTATTTTATCATTTGTTTTTATAACATAGTTCTGTTAAAATCAAGGGTAATAAAAGTGTTTGTATGATGGAAGTGGATAATCCCACCCACTGTGTCCATCTAAAGTTTCATGAGAAAACTGTGCCCACAACAGAGGGCTCCCACTCCTCTGGCTCACTGTATTTTCTCCTTGTTTATTTGCTCTTCCCTCTTTCCTGATGGATGCGTGGAACCACTGAGCTTCAGGACTCCACAATTCTGCTTTTCATACCAGTGTTACTGTAATCTTGGGTTCATGGGCTGCCTTGCCACAGATTTACTCATTCAGTTTCTGTTAATTATTTCATTACTTAAAAATCTCTCATGAATTTTTCCAGAAGTACATTCTATTCCTCAAAAACTTGGAAGCAATGGAAAAGTATGCAATAAATAACAAGAAAACATATGTAATGCATAGAATAAATTATTAACGTTCTGATATGTCTGTTATCTTACTTATATTGGAGTGTATGCGTATTAGAGTCTCTGGTTGATGCAAATGGTTAATATCTTGAGCTGCTGACAGAAAGTTGGAGTTCAGGTCCACCCAGAATTGCTGTGAAAGAGAGGTCTGGCAGCCTACTTCCGAAAACTCAGCCATTGGAACCCCTATGGAGTACAGTTCTACTCTGGCACACTGGTGTCCTCATGGATCAGAACTGACTCAGTGGCAACTGGTTTTATGTGTGTATTAGCACACACAGTTATGTGTATTAACACAGATATTATATCCTGATATTTTCATTCTTCATTAGTCTTTTCTCATGATAAATTTTTTTTGTTTTTTTTAATGAGGGCATTAAATTACTTTATAATATTCTGTGTGCATGTAGTATATGTTTTTTAACAATTTGAACTATAGTTGCAATAATAAATGTGCATGTTTCTAGTAATCTTCAACGTATACTTACATCTTTTTAACATACATCTCTGCCATTAAATCTCTTTGTTTAATTATTGTTTAACACTCTTTACGCCTAAGAGATGGTCTCAGAAGCAGCCCTGATCAGTTTTTCTCCCTCTTACTCATGAAGCCCCTTAATGTATCCCAAGGTATCAACTACGAAGGATTTTACGTCCTTATCGTTTGTTTATTTTTCATTCAGTCAGTATATTCCATGGGCCAGAAATAGTCTATGTTATGTAGATACAGTGGTGAAAGGTACACACTGTCCCTGTCGTCATGAAGGGGACAACCCAGTGCAGGTGGGAGGAGCACTGGGGAAATGCAGCTGAGAGCAAGGACAGACAACCCTCCAGGCACCACACTGGACTTCAGAGAGGCTTGCTGGCTGCTGTTCACCTGGCAGGCTTCTAGATACCCGAGTACCCTTGGGCTTGGTGCCTGCTCCTCGCTCTATTGACACCCTCCCTCTAGGATGCCTCAGTGAGTTCACTGCTGTCTATTTGTAGCTAAGGACGTGAGGTTTATACCTCCATCCATTCAAACTCCTCCTGGGTCCAGACTCATATATTCAAATGTGAGCCTAACTCTCTGTATTGACCTCTTTATGCATTATAATGATACATTCCTCATATGGCCATCATGAAAAGCAAACATGAAAGAAAAAGCACAGGAGTGCCTGGCACCAGTGTAGGTACTCAATGAACATTGGCCGTTGGTATTATTCTTGACATCTCCGTGTGGGGTGAAGTTTTATTACCGGACATCTCCATGTGGATATCTAACACCTACACCATGTTATCCAGGCTATGAAACAATTCTTGGTTCCAACCACCATTCTTTTCTTATCCATGAATTTCTCAAGGCTTTGGTGATCGGATTGTGTGTTTTTCCACACAATGGATGTGATTAGGAATGGTTGGCCAGGTCCTACACAATAAATTGCTCCAGCATTCCTTTGGGTGACCATTGAGACAAGTTTCAGCCAATGAATGTAGCAAAGAATTGGAACCACTCTCAGCTGTTCATGCGAGTACTCTCAATCCAGAATATCTGGTAAGTCGACTGTTAGGGATTGAATTGTGTCCCTCCAAAATGTATGTGGAAATCCTAACCCCTGTACCTGTAAATCTGACCTTGTTAGGAAAGAGGGGGCCTGCTTTTATTATGTGAATGAGGTCATACCAATGTAGGGTGGGTCCTAAGCCTAACTCTTCTTAGTTATAAAAGGAGCAGAATACACACAGACACAAACAGGTGAAAAGGAAGACAGACAAAGAAGACAGATGCTTCTAGAAGGCCAGGAACACAAATGATTGCTGGCATCTACTAGAAGCTGAGGTAGACAAGGAAGGACCTCCCACTACAGCCATGCCCTGAATTCGAACGACTACCTGCTAAACTGTGAGAAAATAAATTTCTGTTCTTTAAAGCCATCCAGTTGTGTTATTTTTTGTTATGGAGGGACTAGGTAACTAACACACATAACCGTGCTTATAAGTTCAGCCCAGTGCAGAATAATTTTCTTCCCTCCTTGGTCTAGACCACCCGAACCTGCTCTTTCCCTATCAGTGTCCTTTGCTTTCACCTAAGAGCTATGACAGAGTCCGCTTGATGCTGATGCATTGAAATTTTAATTTATTTTTTATTTATGATTACTATTCTAGTATTTTCTACAGTTTTCAATGGAGACAGTCCTATAATCTATGAATAGCAGTTATACTTTTTCTCTTTTTGTACTAGCTTACACTTCCGGTGTTCAATGTTTAATAAAAGTAATGATAGAAGCACCCTTATTTTATTGTTTATTAATTTTAAAGAGAATGTCCCACACGTCACCATGAACTATCATGCTAGTTGTAGTTTTCCACGTTCGGGAACTCCTTTTCTGTTCCATATTTGCTCCTAGTCCTTATCTCTCCGTGTGTTTGGATTTTATCAACCTGCTTTGCCCCCATCTCTTGAGGTGAGCATATGTCTTCTCTTCTTTCACCTATGCATGTGGTGAGTAAAATTACTAAATCTTTAACGTTCACTCAAATTTGTATGCCTACAATAAACCGCCTTGATCATGGCATGTTACGTGGTTTATACTTTGCTGGATTTCCTTTGCTGGCATCTTACGTAGGGTTTTGCATCTCAGTTTCTGAGTGTGCTTGTCCTCTAACTCTTCTTCTACCATCCTTCTCTAAAATTTGTTATCATTTTTAAACTAGGCTTAAGGATCAAGTTAGGGGAGTATCTCATGGTTTTCTAATCTCTGTTGACTATGTACAAGATTAAAATGACTGTTTCTTGCATGTTTGCTGGAACCTGACTGGAAACGATCTAGGTCTGCCGTTTTCTTTGTAGGGAGATCTTGAACTACTGACCCATTTTATTTCGTGGTTAAAGGCATCTTCTGGTGCTAATTTACTTAGAAAAAATTCTGATGCATGTTCTAGGTTGCTCGAATCTCATCTTCAAATATTGATTATCAGGGCTTGTAGCCTCATGCAAGGCAATTCATCAATCCCAGATTTCCCCAAAGCCAGGCTCTGCAACTCTTCCCGGTACCAAATTCCCTCATTTAAGACTTATTTGCAAAGAGACAACAGTATGCTATCTACGCAGTTGTTTATCCGCAACCTTCTTGAGTCCATAATGTGAGGATACAGTCTTCTAATACTTTTTTTGTAATTGTTCTCTTTCTTATTTTTTTTCTCCTTTTTTCACTGCCAATACCCCCCCCCCCCAGTCTAGTAGTTTTAAAGTTGTGCGTTTCAGGTTCAAGTCTGTAATCCAACTGAGCTTCTGTGTGTGCTGCATGTGTGCATCAAAAGAACGCGCTTCTAGAAGCAGAAAGCAGGCAGTGCGACTGTTGGGTGGTTGGCGGGGTAGGGGGAGGGGAGCTGCTGCTCAGAGAGGGCGCCAGAGGGAGGCAGGAGATGCCGGGCTGCCCACCGCAAGCCCACAGGCTCCAAGGAGGAGGAACCTGCGTGCGCCATGAGCCTTTTGAGACAGGCCCAAGCCCACCCAGCTGGGTGCTAACCTCGCATCCACCAGGCTTGCAGGTTCCACCAGGACTAGGGGAAGCCTAAGGCCAAGGAGGGCAAGGTCTAGGGTCTGGACCTGAGAACTGGTTCTGCCACTTGTGATCGCAGCGCTTATGCTGGAAAGGAGGGCAGGAAGCATATCGCAACGTGTGTCCGGACGATGACCCAGAACGGGGGAGTTGTGGTCACCCACGGACTCTGGGTCTGCATATGGAGGCCCCCAGGGTGCAATTCCAGGAGCAGAAGGCAAAGCCACAGAGGCCAAAGTGCACCTCGCCGATGCTTCCCAGGGGCATTTCCCCAAATATGGGGAGCAGTCCCTCCTCTGGGCTAGGGACTTTGTTTCCTCCATTGTCATCACTGACTGTGAAAAGACTCTAGTCTATGCAGACTAATGAGGAGTTATCAAAATGAGCTCCAAACTCCGGATTTGAGTTAAGGATCATAAATTAACACAGAGAAATACGACTTTAGCAATAAGTGACTGTTTGAAGCCCAAGTTGCCTTAAAACACGGAATTTCAGTCTTTCGGCTCCTCTGCTAATCTAGTGACTAAGAACAGGATCTCACTGGAGCTCAAAGATGTGGGGCACTGGGAATACTCTGGGTCTGTCTGCTCACTGCTGATTGCCTGATCCCAGTTTTATTATACAGCTTAAATACAGACCAGAAGAGGAGTTTGGGGCTTGACACCTGACATCTTAACACCAGTTCCTGTTTCTTGAGGAAGGAAGAGGTAAAATAAATCAGCGTTTACTGTGTCGTTCTCCATCCCCGGAAGTCCTGATGAAGACCCTCTCAGGTAAGGATTGACAGGGAGTGGCTTGGTTTACTATTCGACTTTGTCCTTCAGTCACTTTGTTTATGTCCTGTATGTAAACTATTATGCATTGACAGAAGCATTCTAATTCTTATGCAGAATGACTAGACCTGCTGCAGAATGACTATATTGTGCCTCCCTTGGGCACCCCTGTCTGTGCAGCACCCCCCACCCCCAACTGCCCAACCGCCTCTCTCCTGGCATTCTGCTTCTAGAAGCATGTTCTTTTGATGCAGAGATGCAGCACACACAGAATCCCAGCTGGATTACAGACTTGAACCTGAAGACCTTATGCAGAATGACTATTTATGAACCCCTAAGCTTAGTACTAAAGCAGGTACTTACTCCTCAGAGAAGGCCCTGGGGGAAGTTGATACATGCATTCCCCAGTGCTCCTGCTGCTCTAGAAGTGCCTGAAATGCCTCTCTGGGAAAGGCCTTCAGAGTAGGCTCATGGCCCAGGTGGGAATTCAGGCCTATTTTTCTGTTAGAACATCTCATTTCGCTCTGAAAATTTTATTATCCAGTTTATTCACCAGACATGAGTACAGACATCTCATATTTTCAAAATAATCCCATTCTCTAATACTAATTTGCCACCAAGAGTATATTCCAAAGTGTTTCCAATAGGCTAGCAAGTCTATCCAAAGAGGGGAGTCCTGCGCCATGTTGTGCAGTGACATCAGGGTTGGCATAATATGTTTACCCAGATACCTACCACTTTTTAAAAATTTTTTATTGTGCTTTATTTGAAACTTTACAAAGCAAATTACTTTCTTGTTCAGCCATTTATACACAATTGTTTTGTGACATTGGTGGCAATATTCATGATGTGTCAGTATTCTCTTCTATGCTCCAGTTCCCCGTTTCCATCCGCCATGATTCCTGTTCCATCCTGCCCTCTTTTCTGTGCTTTTGGGCAGGTTTTGCACTTTTGATCTCATACACACGATTGAACTAAGAAACACTTTCTTCACGTGTGTTATTGTTTGTTTTACAGACCTGTCTAATCTTTGGCTGAACGGCAAACTTCAGAAGGTACTTTCGACTTTGTTGCTTTCCATAATTCCTGAAATTCCAAGTCTACCACCTGAAAATCTTCCTTAGTGTTTCATTTAGAACAAGTCTGGTGGCGATGAATTCTCTTAAGCGTCCTTCACCTGAGAATGTCAATATTTTTCCTTTACTCATGAAGGAAATAACAGCCTATAGAACACTGGGTTAATGTTTCTTTTCTTTCAGTGTCGAAAAAATGTTGTTTTCACAGCCTTTTGGCCTCTGTGGCTTCTGATGATGAATACAGAGTCATTCCAACTGTTTCTCCTGTGTGAAATGAGTTGTTTTCTCTCTAGCTTCTTTGAAGTTATTTTCTTGGTCCTTGTTATTCCACAATTGACAATGAGGCATTTGGGCATAAAATTATGTGAGTTTAACTTGTTGGAGTTTGCATAGCTTCTTGAATCTGTAAGTTTATGTCTTTCAACAAATTGGGAAAGTGTTGAGCCAGCCAAGGTTAAGTTGTGTTTTAAGTCAGTCTCTTTTGAGATATAAAAGAGAAAAGAGCAGAGAGACAGGGGGACCTCAGTACCACCAAGAAAGAAGTGTCAGGAGCAGTGCATCCTTTGGACCTAGGATCCCTGTGCTGAGAACCTTCTTGTCCAGGGGAAGACTGGTGACAAAGACCTTCCCCTAGGAGTGACAGAGAGAAAAAGTCTTCCCCTGGAATTGGCACCCTGAATTTGGACTTATAGAGCCTCCTGGACTGTGAGGGAATAATTTTCTTTGTTAAAGTCATCCGTTTGTGGTATTTCTGTTACAGGAGCACTAGATATCTAAGACACTAGGTACCAGGAGATGTACATTTCCCAGCTCTTTCACTCCCAGGGACACTATGACTAAGTAGCCATTGCCATAAATCCATGTGAGCAGACTATTCTGATTATTGCTTTGACTCTACTGTCTGTTATGGTAACCACACCCACCTTGTCTTTGTTGATTGAGTGCCACCACTTAGCTGCTACCACCATGGGGTCCAGTCAACTGCATTGTAGTTAGGTGTCTTAATTCAGTTAGGGCAGTTCTCACTGTGGACTCTTACTTACATAAAATAGCAACCACAGAAGTCTTCAATAATGCTGGGGCTTGCTTCACAAATTTGTACCTCACCGCTATGGTAAAAAGAGAGCCCTCTGGGCACTCCGTGTGTGGGTCTGTGGGTCCAGCCTAATAAATCCATTCTAACCTGCCAGTTTCCCTCAGCCTTTGGTTACCTTCTCCTACATTATACAATGGCAGATCTGCCATTTCCACTTGATTTATTGTAGGCCACCACTTAATCCATGCTTCAGTAAACCAGCCAAATAAACTATGAGATCCTTTTCTAACCTCTCAAGCTGAAACACTGAATGAAGAATCTATGCTTCCTGGGTCTATATCAATAAACTCAGACTAATCCACCTTTATGTTGCTTGCACCGTTATCCCACACCCATAATAGCCATTCCCACACATATTCACCAGGTTTCTGTATATATATATTAGAAAAATCAAGCAGTTCTTTTGGAGTTTAGCATACTTTCTCCTGGGTCACACTTCATAGTTCACCTTTTGGGGCTTGTTGGGACTGAAGTCTAGGTATAGGTCTAGAAGCAAAAATGGGCAGTGGCAGTGGGATGTTCAGCCGTGTCTTATAAGACATCTGCCTAAGGTGATGCCCCAGGCAATGCCCCAGATACCACCCCAGGAGATAACTCAAACAAGACACTTCAGGCACAGCTGGGGTAATCTCATCAGAGGGAGGTGGAAGGGATAATTGTTTTACTGGGAAGGGTGCCTTAGCAGGCAGAGTTAGAGAATCTCTTCAGATGGGAGTAAGAGGTCTGGTTCTGTTAGGAAGAGCGATTCAACAGAAATTGGAGGTTCATTGTCCCCCGCTTTCTGACTGTCTGCCCGTATGTCCTCATCCCAAGTTTCAGGATCCCATTTCTTCCCAATCAGTGCCCTCACTCTAACTTCAGACACCATTTGAGGCTGGATATTCAACTGGCGCTTTAATTCAGTCACTCTTATGATAAGAATCTGAGTTTATTTTTGGCAGCATTAGCCTTGTTACTATAAGAAATATGGTTTTCTTTCTGGGCACAAGTGGCAGCTTTCAGATCTTGTATGTGGTGCTTCAGCTTTGAGTCCATTTCTTTCATTCACCAGTGTGGCTAGCAAAAGCAGGACTAACCAAGCAGCTTCCTTATTATTCTTATTCTGACAAAATTATAGAAAAGTATCAAATATGTAATCAGGCAGAGCCTTGTCTCTCACAAATATTTGATCCAGTGGTAGTAGTATTTTGCGTATTTCTATTGCCACCTCCCACCATGGATTAGCAATAGCCTGTTTACTACTGGAGACAGTCATCAGTGCCTTTAAGACTAGCCAGACTTGAGCATCAATTCAGAAAACTCATCCTTAAGATTTGGTTCCTCTAGAACCACAGTAGGTACCAAATGTCTTAGCCTGGGATCTCTAGAGATGCAAAACTAGTGAAGAGAATATATATATATATATGTATATATATATATATATGGAAACCCTAGTCGCATAATGGTTAATAGCTATAGCTGCTAACCAAAAGGTTAGCAGTTCGAATCCACCAGGCGCTCCTTGGGAACTCTGTGGGGCAGTTCTACTTTGTCCTGTAGGGTCACTATGAGTTGGAACCGACTCGATGGCAATGGGTATATATATATATATACACACACACATACACACATACATATATATATGCATACATATGTTAGTTGTGGCTGTTAGATGCCATCGATCCTGTGTAAAACAGAATGAAATACCGCCTGATCCTGAACCATCCTCACAATCATTGCTATGTTTGAGCCCATTCTTGCAGCCATTGTGTCAGTTCATGTTGTTGAGCGCCTTCCTCTTTTTTTCTGACCCTCAGCTTTTCCAAGCATGATGAGCCTCTCCTGGGACAGGTCCCTCCTGAAAATATGTCCAAGGCACGTGAGACGAAGTCTCGCCATCCTTGCTTCTAAGGTGCATTCTTGGTGTACTTCTTCCAAGATGGTTTTGTTTATTCTTCTGGCAGTCCATGGTATATTCAGTATTCTTTGCCAACACCATATTTTAAATGAATCAGTTCTTCGGTTTTCCGTATTCATTGTCTAACTTGCTCAAGCATGTGAGGTGATAGAAAATATCATGGCTTTGCTCAGGCACACCTTAGGCCTCAAAGTGACATCTTTCTTTCTCAACACTTTAAGGAGGTTGAGAAAGAAAGACTCAACACTTTTGCAACAGATTTGCCCAATGCAATACATTGTTTGAATTCTTGACTGCTGCTTCTGTGGGCATTGATTATGGATTCAAGTTAAATGAAATGCTTGATGACTTCAGTATTTTCTCTGTTTATCATGGTGTTGCTTACGGGTCCAGTTGTGAGAATTTTTGTTTTCTTTATGTTGAGGTGTAATCCATACTGAAGGCTGTAGTGGTTGCTCTTCATCAGCAACTGCTTCAAGTCCTCTTTACTTTCAGCAAGCAAGGTCGTATCAGCTGCATATCATAGGTTGTTAGTGAATCTTTCTCCAAAACTAATGTCATGTTCTTGTTCTTCGAGACCAGCTCCTCAGAATGTTTGCTCAGCATATAGATTGAGTAAGTATGGTGAAAGGATACCACCATGACACATAACTCTCTGATTTTAAACCACAGAGTATCCCCTTGCCCTACTCAAATGACTGCCTCTTGGTCTACGTAGATATTCTGCATGAATACAGTTAAGTGTTCTGGAATTCCCATTCTTTGCTAAGCTATCCATAATTTGTCATGAGCCACACAGTTGAGTGTGCTTGTATAGGAAACAAAAATAGGTAAACATCTTACTGATATTCTCTACTTTCAGCCAAGATCCATCAGACATCAGAAATGATATCCCACATTCCATGTCTTCCTCTGAATCCAGCTTGAATTTTTGGTAGTTGCCTATCTGTGTACTGCTGCAACTGTTTTTAAATTAAATTCAGCAAAATTTTTCTTGCGTGGGATGTTAATGACATTGCTCGATAATTTCCGCATTGTGTTGGACCACCTCTCTTTGAATGGGCACACATATAGATCTCTTTCAGTCATTTGGTCAGGTAGCTGTCTTCCAAATATATTGGAATAGTCAAGTGAGCGCCTCCAGCACTGCGTCCCTTTGTTGAAACATCTCATTTGGTACTCCGTCAGTTCCTGGAGCCGTGTTTTTTGCCAATGCCTTCAGTGCAGCTTGGAGTTCTTCCTTCAGTACCATCAGCTCTTGATCCAATGCTACCTCCTGAAATGGTTGAACGTCGACCAATTCTTTTTGGTGTATTGAGTCTGTGTATTCCTTCCGTCTTCTTTTGATGTTTCCTGTGTTGTTCGATATTTTGCCCATAGAATCCTTCCTTCAGTATTGCACCTAGAGGCTTGAATATTTCCTTCAGTTCTTTCAGCTTGAGAAATGCCAGGTGTTTTCTTCCGTTTTGGTTTTCTAACTCCAGATCTGTTCACATTATTATTATCATACTTTGTCTTCTCCAGCTTCCCTTTCAGGTATTCTGTTGAGCTCTTTTACTTTATTTTTCCTTCCATTCTCTTTAGCTACTGTACATTCAAGAGCAAGATTCAGAGTCTCTTGTGACATCCTCTTTGGTCTTTTCTTTCTTTCCTGTCTTTCTAATGACTTTTTTTTTTCATGTATGATGTCCTTGCTATCATCCCACAACTAATCTGGTCTTCGATCATTAGTGTGCAGTGCATCAAATCTATTCTTGAGATGGTCTCTAAATTCAGGTTTGATATACTCAAGGGCATACTTTGACTCATGGACTTGTTTTAATTTTCTTCAGCTTCTACTTGAACGTGAATATGAGCAACTGATCATCTGTTCTGCAGTCAGCCCCTGGCCTGATTCTGACTCATGATATTGACCTTCTCCATCATCACCTTCCACAAATTTGATTCCTATCTATTCTGCCTGGAATAGTTCATGAGTATAGTCACCATTTATGTTCCTGACGAAAGGTATGTGCAATGAATAAGTCATTGGTCTTGCCAAATTCTATCATGTAAGCTTCATTGTCATTTCTATCATCAATACCTTATTTTCCAACTGCTGATTTGTCTGCTTTGTTTTCAACTTTGCATCCTAATTACGTAATTATCAGTACATCTTGATTGATGAATGCATCACGTTTGATCAGTTTCAAACTGCGGAACTTGGTAAAAACCTTCAACTTCTTCATCTTTCACATTCATGATTTGTGTGTAAATTTGAATAATAGTCTTATTAACTGGTCTTCCTAGTAGGCCTGTGGATATTATCCTATTGTTCGTAGTGTTCTACTTCAGAAAAGATCTTGAAATGTTCTTTTTATCGATGAATATGATGCCGTTCTCTTCAGTATCTCAATCCTGGCATAGTAGAACATATCATTGTCTACTTTAAAATGTCCAAAACCAAGCTATTTCAGCTCACTAATGCCTTGGATTACTGACCTTTATGCATTCCATTTCATTTTTGATGACTTCCAATTTCCCTAGATTCATACTTCCTTCATTCCACATTCTGATTATTAAAGGATATTTGCATCAGTTTCTTCTCATTATGAGTTGTGCCCCATCAGGAAACGTCATTAAAGTGGGATCTACTTTGAGGAGGTAGCTCTTCCCCACTCATATTTTGAGTGCCTTCCAACCTAAGGGGTTATCCTCTGTCATTCAGTCAGACAGTGTTCCAGTACTATTTGTAAGATTTCACTGGCCAGTTTTTTTTAGAAATAGATCACTAGGTCCTTTTTCCTAGTCTGTCTAAATCCAGAGCTCCACTCAAACCAGTCTACCATGGGTGAACCTGATGGTATTTGAAATACCGGTGGCATAGCTTCTAACATCACAGCAACATGCATGCCACCACAGTACAACAAACTGACAGAAGAGTGGTGGGAGTTAAAAATAAGAAGAACCAAAAAGAGTGCTTCTTCCATGTCTGCTGATTTAGAGGAACCATGAAAAATTGTCAAGTGAAGAGTGATTCAGAGGAAAACATGGGTAGAATGTGACCTAATTTCCATAAAAACAAACAAATGAATGTACTTACATGAGTCCCAGCAAAAAGAAGTGTGTAAAAGGGTACATATGTATCTTTGGACACTGGACACTTTGGGGAGCAGGTACAATATACTTATGTGGGGCTGGCTCTTATTATAACTTCTGTATACAAATCTCTGTTGTTAAATGTGTTATAAGAATGTAGCACCTTTTAAAGTTTAATAACATCATACGTGTATGTGTGTGTATTTGAAACATTTTTTTTTTTACTATTTTATATATGTGTTTTTTAGTTATCTAGTGTGGCTATAGCAGAGATTCCACAAGTGGATGCCTTTAACAAACAGAAACTTATTCTCTCACAGTTTAAGAAGCAAGAAGTTTGAAGTCAGGGCACCAGCTCTAGGAGAAAGCTTTCTCTCTTTGTGGCTCTAGGGGTAAGTCCTTGTCATCCATCTTCCCCTGGCCTAGGAAATTCTCAGTGCGTGGACGCTGGGTCAAAAGGACCTGCTCCACTCCAGGCACTTCTTCCTTGGTGGTATGAGGTCCCTCTCATTTCTGCTCACTTTTCTCTTTGTATCTCAAAAGAGACTGACTCAAGACTCACCCTTATCCTGTAGATTGTGTCCTCCCTCATTAACCTAACTGTCTCTAATCCCGCCTCATTAACATCACAGAGGTTAGAATTTACAACACATAAGTAATCACATCAGATCACAAAATGCAGGACAACCACACAATACTGGGAATCATGGCCTGGCCAGGTTGACACACATTTTGGGGGACACTATTCAATCCATAACAATAGAGAAAACACTGTCTTCAATGCCAGATTCAGAGACTTTTATCCATTTGTGAAGGGCAAACACAGAAATTGAACAAAATTCAGACCAGCGAATTATTGCTTGCTCTTGTAACTAATGACTTCTTCTGGTCTCCATGCCTGGAAATGGCCAAAAAGAATTCTGTGAGGATTAATTCAGTTATTGCTAAAACATCTACTGCATTTACATGTCTACAGGTAAGGAAGAATGCTAGACACCGTGTGTGATTCATTAAGTAACACAGGGACCCTTAGACTATTGTTCTCCTTCTCTGATATGCCACTATCACCTTCTCCCCTTGTTGCTCTCCTGAAAAACCCACGCTTGTATATTCTAGGCTTTTATCCAGGATTGAATTTGCAGGAAGTTAAAGATATATCTTTGAAAGATAAAGAAGACTTTGGCCACATTGTCTTTAGACAGTCGAACTTCCCAGCCAACCTCTGTGCAGGATGGGAATTCACAATCCCTCCTACTCAGTACCTCTGAGCAGGACGGGATTTCTGTTTCATTGTCAGGAGAAGGCGGAATTCACCCCTCTTCAGAAAACTTACTTTCCTTTGCCTCAAACTGTCCCTCTCAGGATCTGTCACGTTCACTCTGAGAAATTCACATGGGCAGCCTGTATGGAAGTGCCCATCCTAGAGGCCCTGCCCTCCCTTCCTTGCTCCGTAGGGCTTCCTCTGACACTTGGGGTCGCATCTCCCAGGGAGTACACACCTCTGGCACTTCCAGGGATTCCCAGGCCCTGGGATACTGTGGATGGGACTTGGAACTCAATCTGTTTCTTCCCATCCTCACCTTTGGTTATCTGTCTTCACCAGATTTAGGAGGCCTTGTCTTCTCTGCTCGTTTCATGTCAGTCAGGCTTTTCTATTCCAACTCTCTGATCTCAGAACAGATCAGGTTAGACCACAGAAAAGAGAAAGACCAAGCAAACATCACTGATCTGTGCAGAAGCTGCTGGGAAGGGATTCGATTCTCATTGGTTTAGGGTTTTATGCCCACTGCTCACCGGCAGGCAGGTTCCCCCCAGAGTCTGGCTTCTGTCTGGTACCTTGTACTACAAAGAACTCAGTGACCAGCCCACCTTCACAATCACACCTCCCTTAGAGCTATCTTTGCAGAGGCTCTTTCTCAGACTTCCATGTCCCACTGAAATCCTATTTCTCTTTCCTTACAGACATTATGCTCATTCTCAGGGCCCTGAGACCTCATCTGCAGATGAGTCTTGTCCTCTTCTCTCCCTGGCGGGGGGAGCTTTGGAGTGGACCTCATGTCTTCGGACAGCTATCCTGGGGCTTCTTCCACCCTGGTGCCGTAGGGCTGCATCTCTCTTTGTACTAGAGGGGTCGTGGAAGGGGCACAAGGCTAAAAGAGGATGGATTCTCCAGGTGAGGTGGGTTTAAGAAGCCTGAATGAAGTTCTTCCCTGAAGGGTGCATATTTTGCAGTCCAGACATCCTGCTTCTCTCAGTCTGAGAGTCCTAGCACGTCTTCAGGTGCTTTCTCCTTTGACCCTGAGGCCATGCCTGCAATCTCTGCAGCCAGGTCTCCCACATGTGTAGCAGCACCAGTAGGTGTGGTAGCCTCTTCAGCCCCTGTCTCCTCCTCCAGATGCTCCTGGAGGTGCCTGGCTCTTCTTGCCAGGACTCCAGGATGCTGACCAGGGACTCAGTGTTGGTTAAAGGATGTCGGCCAGTGACCACGTGTCCTCATTTCCTTTGAAGGCTTAGGCTAGTTGCCTGGGCAGAAGACAGCCAAGGTCAGTCTGAGCCTAGACACCTAGTGACCTGTGACACTGCAGCGAGTGATAGGTGTTAATTTCCATGCTCAGGTATCCGCAGGTGGCGGATTCAGAGTGGTCAGAGGAGAAGTGTAACTAGAGATCACACACTCATGAGGGCACGGGCCCAAGGTCAGGGAAAATAGCTGAGGTCGTGGAGCTCTAGCGGAGCCATTCTAGGGCACAGGCCTCCCTCCTGTATGTGGCTAAGAGGCGATCCATGTGCCGCCTTCTGCAGACTCTGGACTGCTGGGGCCCTGGTTGCCCGGATTTCAGCCTTGTCTTTGGAGAAGTGACACGCATGCAGTGTGCCACCGGGGCTGTGGCCCAGCAGAAGCAAAATCTTGACAGTGGGGGCTTCAGTTGACTTTGCCTGTGCTCTCCTTTGGCTGAGTGACATCGTGTGTTTCCTAGCAGGTGAAGGCATTCGTGGAGAGAACGGAATTCCATGTGTGCGTGCAAAGTGTGTGCTGAGATGATGAGTCACTGGAGACCGGGGTGGACTCTTCAGACCCAGGATAGGCCTCTGGCAGGTATGTGTCAATGTTTTCTGCCCATGGCACTCAGCCGGGTATTTGCATACAATGTTATCAGCGGAATTAGTAGTCTCCAGAGAGGCTGCCACATGTCAACAAGATTCACCCGGCCAGAGTCCGCCGGTGATGTACCTCCCCAATCAATCACTACTCTCTAGACCTTCCAGATAGACTAGCAGATCTTCTCTGCCCATGGGCACCCAGTAGAGCCAGAGGCCTTCTCCCTTTGCTCTTTCTCTAGGCATTCTATCAGGCATTCCAAGCTGTGAAGTGCCTGGGAGGAGAAGGAAGAGATTTCAGAGAATGAACACATACAGAGAGACAGGCAAGAGATGGTGAGTGGGGATGTCTTGCCTACTGATATCCTCAGGAAAGTGGGAAAATTGGACCCTGGCCTGCTCTGCCAATGCCCTGAAGCAGTCCGCACCAGGGGCTCCCTTGTGCCTGCATAGCCTTTCCCAGGGTGTGCTCAAATCCTGTGGCCACTAGGTGTCCTAGGTCACAATGGAGGACCCTGTGTGATCTGCCTGGCGGACTGGATCTCTACCATTGGCTGAGTCTTGTCATCAGGCCCATCATAAGGTCTGCCCACTCTTCCGGTGGGGAGACTCTCTCCACGGTGATGGCAAAGAAACCTTAGTCCTGCCCACCTGGCCTTCACTTCACGTACCTGGCCTGCTGACCCTCACTCAGACCTCTGTGTTGATCAAAATGAATGTCCGTCAGTGGCCCGGTGTCAGCGTCTGGTATAAAGGATTCGGGACCTTGCCTGAGGCAGAAGGCAGCCTAGGTCTGCGGGTACCTGGAAGTCTAGTGACTTGTGACGCTGCTGCCAGTGACAAATGGTGACTCCCACACTCACATATCCCCTGGTGGCAGAAGGATAGTGATGGGTGGAGAAACATGGCTCCTGAGCACACGTTCAGTGGGGCACCGGCGAAACGCCAGGGCCAGGAGTGGACGTCGTGGAGCTGCATGGCGAGCCAGTGAAGGGCCCAAGGATTTCTCCAATGAGGCAAAATGCAGATCAAGCCAAGGAACACAAAGATAAAGCAGCTGAAGAAATTAAAAAGGTTACTCAAGAACATAATTAAAAATTTAATAAGCTGTAAGAAACCATAGAGAGACTGCAATCAGAGATTCAGAAGATTAACAATAAAATTACAGTTAGAAAACTCAATAGAAAGTAATAAGAGCACAGTTGAGGAATTGGAAGGCAGAATTACTGAGATTGAAGATCAAACTCTTGGGACTAATATATTTGATGAGAAAGCAGATAAAATAATTTTAAATGAAGAAATCCAAAGAATCATGTGAGACTTCATCAAGAGAAATAACTATGAGTGATTTCAGTACCAGAACAGGGAGGGCTAACAGAAAATACAAAGGGAACTGTTGAAGATTTGTTGGCAGAAAACTTCCATGATATCATGAAAGATGCTCATCAAATTCCACATAAGGTAGATCTCAAAAGAAAGTGACCGAGACACATAATAATCAAACTTGCCAAAATCAAATATAAAGAGAATTTTAAGAGAGGCTAGGGATAAAGGAAGTCACCAACAAAGGAGAGTAAATAATAAAAAACTTGGACTACTCAGCAGAAATCATACAGGCAAGAACGCAAAGGGATGACTTACAGAAAATATTGAAGGAAAAAAATTGCCAGCCAGGAATCAAACCATAACCCTGGCCCTCTGGCCCTCTGGCCCTCTGGCCTTAGCCCTCTAACTCTAAGCCCTGAGCCCCAAAGCCCCTAAGACCCTAAGCCCTTAGGTCCTAACCCCCAAGGCCCTAAACTCTAACCCTAACCCAAACCCTAACCCCTATACCCTAAACTCTACAACCTAAACACCTACACCCCAAAACACTACACATCAAAACCCTACACACTAAACCCTATACTCTAAGCCTCAAACCCTAAACCCAAACCTCAAATCCCAAACCCCAAACCCTAAAACTAACCATAAACCCTAAACCCTAACACCTAACCCTAACCCCTAACCACCCTAACCCTAATGACCCTAACCCTAACCCTCAAACCCTAACCCTCTAACGCTAACATGAAACCCAAATCCGAAACCCTAACCCTCTAACTCTAACCTCTAACCCTAACCCTCTAACCCTAGCCCTAATCCTAACCCCAACCTCCAAACCCAACCCCAAACCCTAAACCTCAAATCCCTAGCCCTAAACCTAAGAATGAGCCTAAGCCTAACCCTATCACTTAACTCTAAACCCTAAACCATAACACTTAAAACCCTAACACTTAAAACCCTAACACCCTTAGCCCTAACACATTTAACCCTAACACCCTAAACGCCAAAACCCTAAACACTAACACCCTTAACCCCAACCCCAACCCCTAAATCCTAAACTTAAACACTAAACCGTCTAACCCTAATACCCTAAACGTTAACCCCAGCCCCCAGCCTTAACGCTCACTCTAAGCCTTAAACCTTAAGCCCTAAACCCTAGGCTCTAAGCCCTAAGCCCTAAACTCTAAATCCTAAAACCCTAAACTCTAAGCCCTAAGCCTAACCCTCTAATCCTAAACCCTAAAACCTTACCCCAAACCCATCCCAAACCCCTAAACCTTAAGCCCTAGCCCTAACCCCTAACCCTAATCCTCTAAGCCTAACCCTCTAACCCTAACCACAACACCAACCCCAACCTCTGAACCCTGAAACCCTAACCCCCTAACCCCAAGCTTCTGAACCCTAAGCCTAAACCCTCTAACCCTAAACCCTAACCTTCACCCCCTCACACCCTCACCTTCTCACTCCCTCACTCTATAATCTTCTCAACTTCTAACCCCCTCACCCTCTAACCCCTGACCCTCTAACTCCCTCAATCTCTAACCCCCAACCCTCTAGACCCCAACCCTCTAACACCCACCCTCTAACCCCAAACCACATATCCCAAACAAACCCAACACCAACCCCAACCCTAAACCTAAACCCTAACCCCTAAAACCTAACCCAAACCCTAACGACTAAACCCCAAAACCCTAAACCCCAAACTGCAACCCCTAACACCTAACCTGTAACTCCAAACTCTAACTTAAAACCCTAAACCTAACCCTAACACCTAACCCCAACCAAAAAATCCTAACCCTAAACTCTAACCCCAAACCCTAACAACCCTAACCCTAACATCCCTAACCCCAAACCCTAACCGTTTTTGTTAGCAGCCGTAGCACATAACCACTAGCCACCAGGGTTTCCATGAGCAGTCACAGGAGTAGACATATGCACACCCGTGTTCACTGCAACATTATTCACAGTAGCAAAAAGATGGGAACAACCTAAGTGCTCGTCCACAGAGGAATGGATAAACAAACTACGGTGCATACACACAGTGGAACACTACATGACAATAAAGACCAATGATGAACCTCCGAAACATCTCACACCATGGATGAATCTGGGGCGCATCACACTGACTAAGTCAATCACAAAACGACATATACAGTGAGAGACCACTATCATAAAAACTCATGAAAACATTTACGCACAGAAACAATCCTTGATGTTCACCAGGGAGACAAAGAGTGGGTAGAGAAAAGCCAACTAAACAATAACCAAAAAAACCAAACCCACTGCTGTCGAGTCAATTCCAGCTCATAGCTATCCTACAGGACAGATTAGAACTGCCCCATAGAGTTTCCAAGGAGTGCCTGGTAGATTCGAACTGCAGACCCCTGGTTAGCACCGATGGCTCTTAACCGCTACGCCACCAGGGTTTGCAACCAAACAACAGATATGTGGTAACTCTGGTGAAGGAAAGACGGTACACAAGACTGGGGAATCAACCTCAGCCTCACTCTAACCCTAACCCTAAACCACTTGTGCCCGAGCCTAGTAACCACAGCCCTAACCCCAACCCCCAACCACCTAAAACCTATACCCCTAAACCTAACTCCCAAACCTCTAACCCCGAAACCTGGACCCCTAACACCAAACCCTAACCCCTAACCCTAATCCTCTAACCCTTCTGCATCTCTGGGCCTCTCGACTCTCCGTCTATTTTCTCCCTCGAAATTGTACTAACACTCAGTGGAATTTTGAAGTTTGAGCTGTGCTTTGCTTCTTGTTGTCTCCACCGGTCCCATCAAGGCACTGCATCATTTGCTCTGCTTCACTATTGAGTTCCAAAACCATGGCTTAGAATAGCCTGACACTGAACTTCAGCGATTCGGTGCAAGGCCGCAAGAGGGCGTGCGCACCGCCGTTTTTGTTCTGCCCACCAGGCCCTCCGAGCACCGGAACCTCCTGGACCTAAGCCGGGACCGACCTGGGTACCGCTCCAGTGGCGACAGCAGAAGCTTTTCTTCCCAAGGGACCCAAGGCCCCAGGGCGCTCTCTCAATACTCCCATTAATGCTATGATTATCCTAACCCACTCCTTCTGCGTGACCTAGTGGGTCCTCTACCAGGCCCAGCCTTCAGGACCCGCAGCCCCCCGCCGTGGTCACGTAGAGGAACCTGCAGGGCCGCGCCCTCCCCGCCCAAGCTCTGCCCCTCCATACCCTGATGCCCTGCAGGCCTCTACTAGGTCCCCGCCCAGGGGAGAGTTGTCGCCCCGCACGGGTGGGGGGACACAAGGGAACATTCGGAAACCACCCCCAGGCACGAAGCTGACTGCCTGATTGCCGGTATTGAGACCATGTGAGCAGGGCTGCCCCGCCAACTGGAGCCTGCAGGACATCACTCACGTTTGTCAACTTCTCACCGCCCTCTGGGCTCCGGGTCCCAGAGCAGCCAATCCCCCGGGGGGGGGGGCGGTCCGTCCGCAGGGGCTGGAAGATCGGGTTGGTGCCCATGGCCGGAGCGCTTAAAACCCTTAGAAACCCTCATAAACCGTCAGCTACAGACCTTCAAATGTCAGCCCGAGAGACACCTAATCTCCAACCTAAAAAAAAAAACAAAACACACCCGTTGCCATCGAGTCAATTCTGACTCATAGCGACGCTATAGGACAGAGTAGAACTGCCCCACAGTTTCCAAGGAGCGCCTGGTGGATTCAAACTGCCAACCTGGGTAACCACTATGCCACCAGGGTAACCCACTAAACCTACTGCCACCAGGGTAGAGGCTCCAAATCCTGCCAGTGTGAGGAACCCTCAAATCCCCTCAGCACCAGAGACCCCGTCCACAGCGACCGGTACACAGCACCGCACAAACGTTTAAGTTAACAAACAACATGGGCGCTCAGGACCCCTTCCTGCTACCCCCACCCCCGCCACCCAGAGGGGGAGCGGGACCCGGCATCCACACTGTCAACAGACACTGAATCCTTGCTGCTTCCACAAGGAGTAGGATCCCCGCGCTGCTCCACAGATTCCCAGGACCCCTTCCTTTCCCGGTGGGGCCCCGCGGACGCCCCAGCCCCGAGAGTAGACCGGCCGGGCGCGGGCACGGGGTGCCTCAGCCTCCCAGGCACAGCGCCCAAAACAGTAAGGGGCAGCAGGGCCTTGGGGGGGGATCCCTCTCTCCCCTGTCCGTGGCACCCTACGGAGTCTGGTGGGGGTGGGACGACGAACGGGGGCGAGTGCCCCGCCCTCTGTCTGGAGTCTCACCCCCCCGGGCGAACTCTGGGCCTTGGTTTCCCCCCTGGCACAGGGAGCAGGTGGGGGGCGGGGGGGCAGGCCCCCATCCCCCAGCTTGGCCCGCAAACCCGCCCCGGGCAGAGGAGGGACCTGGGCGCAGCCCTGGACACGGCCTTTCTCCCCAAGCCCTTCAAGCCCCCAGGCCCGAGGGCACTCCGCAGCTGGATCCCGCGGCTGGACCCCCCCCCCCGCAAATCCACAGGGATGCAAATTTCGCAGACCACCTGCGTCTCCCGGGCCAGAGGCTCCCTCTCTCCCTCTCGCAGCCCCTAGAGTGGCTGCGTCCACCCGCCCCCACGCAGCGTCCGCCCCCGAGGATCACTCGGGACGGGGTACGCCGGAGGGGGCGACACGAGCTGCTAACCCAACGTCCGGACTCCCCAACCTCTGGAGGCCACGGGATGCTGGCACTGGGACCCGCCCTCCTGGTGCCTTCCCTCCACACCTTCCAGGGGCCGGGCTTGTTCAGTCTGGGAGCGGGTCCCTCCAGCCAGGTGTCGGAGTTTCATACCTTTCAGAGAACACGGCAGGGAAAGCAGCACGAACACCGTCCGCTGTAAGGCGCGCCATCCGGCCCGGGCCCCTCACCACCCCTCCGGGCGCTTCCGGGAGTAACTGGCTGGACGGCGTGGAACATGGCTGCCGGCCCCGCCCAGCGGCCCGGGTGGGGGGCCGGCGTGGGGGGGTTGGGCCTCCAGAGGGGAGGGTGGGGTCTAGAAGCAAGGACAATGCCAAGGTGTGAGGGGTGAGGAGACAGGAGACGTCAGGAGAGGGCCCTCTCACATGCAGAGTTAAGTATTGGAGGTGCAACGGTTAAGTGCTTGGCTAACTGAAAGGTGGGCCGTTGGAACCCACCAGCTCAAGGGTTGAAAAGATCTGGAGATGGGCTCCCGTAAAGATTCTAACCAAACAAAATCCAAACCAGTTGCTGTTGAATCAATTCCGACTCATAGTGACCCTATAGGGCAGAGCAGAACTGCCCCATAGGGTTTCTAAGACTGTAAGTCTTTACAGAAGCAGACTGCCATGTCTTTCTGCAAAGAACCAACTGGTAGATTCGAACTGTCCACCCTTTGGTTAGTGGCCAAGCTCTTAACCACGGGGCCACCAGGGCTGTGCCATAAAGACTGCAACCTAGGAAACCTTGTGAGGCAGTTCTAAGTTGTCATACAGGGTTGATATGAGTCAGAATCTCTTGATGGCACACAACCATGATTGTACTAAGAAAAATTCCTCCAAGCAGCTGTCTACATGACCCCTGAAGCACGCATGCATGCACGTTATCAAAGCAGTGCGGCCAAAGACAGGAAATTGGAATAGAGACATTATAAAGTGGACAGTGAAAAGGGATTTCTGAGGGACATGCAGCTCAAGCAGAGGAGGTAGCATACAACTAAATGCCCTTCTCCTTCTATTATTCAATGGTCTTCAGAAAGAATGTGTCCCAGGAATTAACTGTAGCCCAGGATAACTTGAAGACAGCAAATACAGAGGACCAGTCAGGATGCTTCTGCAGTGGTCAGGGTGAGGAGTGATGGTGGTAGTGCAGGTGGGAACAGTGGGCAGGCTTGAGGTGTACTTTGGAGCTTGAGCTGCCAAGACTTGCTGGTGGATCAGATGTATGGGATGAGGGGAACGGAGAATCAAAGGTGACTTCTAGAGCTCAGGCTACCATGAGCGCATGGTCACCAGAGCCATTCTCTACCATGTGGAAAACCATGGAGGAACAAACTTGAGAAAATGACCAAAAGATTTTTTCTGGACATGTTAGATTTGGATGTCTGAGGTCATCCAAGTGTGAAGAACAGTTCCCAGCTGTGGATACCACTCAGAGGTAGAGTAGTTTTCTGGGTTCTAAGAATTTGGAGATCATCAGCCTATAGCTGATTTGAAAGCCACTGGTGGTGCGATGATTATGCATTTGGGTGCTACCAAAAGGTCTGCAGTTTGAATCTACCAGTCGCTCCTTGGAAACCCTGTGGGGAAGCTCTACTCTGTCCTATAGGGTCCCTATGAGTGAGAATCCACTCGACAGCGACTTTGTTTTGTTTTGTTTTAATACTAAGCTCAGAAAAGTTGTGTGTCAGGGTTGTATTTTTTCACAATACTTATTCAAGCAGTTCGAATCTACCAGCCACTCCTTGGAAACCCTATGGTTCAATTCTACTCTGTCCTTTAGGGTCGCTATGAGATAGAATCGACTCAACAGCAATGAACTTAGTCTTAGAGGAGCACTTTGTCTGTCAAAGCTGAGAGTTTTACTTCATACTTTTTAAAACTGCCATGTGTCATGTTACGTGGCTACCCTTACAGGAGCATTTTTGGTGCTAACTTGACTTGTTCTTGGTGAAGGGCTCTGTATTCATTTTCTAGGGCTGCCATAGTAAATTACCAAAAACTCAGTGTCTTTAAAAAAACGTATAATCCAAACAGTCCAAGAAGCTGTATTATATGAAGAAGAAGGGGCATCAGGATTGGAGGAAGACTCATTAACAGCCTAGACATGCAGATGACACAACCTTGCTTACTGAAAGTGAAGACGACTTGAAGCACTTACTGATGAGGATCAAAGACTTCAGCCTTCAGTATGGATTACACTTCAACATAAAAAAAACAAAAATCCTCACAACTGGGAAAATAAAAAAAATCACAGTAAACAGACAAAATACTGAAGTCATCAAGGATTTCATTTTACTTGGATCCACAATCAACACCCATGGAAGCAGCCGTCAAGAAATCAAACGACATATTTTATTGGGCAAATCTGCTACAAAAGACCTCTTTAGAGTGTTAAAAATTGAAGATGTCACTTTGAGGACTAAGGTGTGCCTGAACCAAGCCATGATATTTTCAGTCGCCTCATGTGCAGCTAAAGCTGGACAATGAATAAGGAAGGCAAAAGAACAGAAACTTGAATTATGTTGTTGGTGAAGAATAATGAATATACCATGGACTGCTAGAAGAATGAACACACCTGTCTTGGAAGAAGTACAGCCAGAATGCTCCTTAGAAAGGTGGGTGGCAAGACTAGGTCTCACGTCCTCTGGACATATTATCAGGAGGAATCAGTCCCTGGAAAAAGATATCGTGCTTGGTAAAGTAGACGGTCAGTGAAAAAGACAAAGATCCTCAATGAGACAGATTGAGACGGTGGCTGCAACAGTGGGCTCAAACATCGCAATGAGAAAGGCCCAGGGCTGGGCACTGTTCCGTTCTGTTGTACACAGGGTCGCTATGAGTTGGAACTGACCCAACAGCACCTAACAACAACATCATAAACTCACTAGATCTCCTGGGGATAGAATGTCATATTCAGTGTAGAATAGATAGAGTTTCTTTGTTTGTTTGTTTACCATATTTACTATCACTTACATTTGATAACTTCCACATTCTGTTGGATCGCTTTTCTTTGGAATGGATACAACGTGCATCTCTTGCAGCCTGTTGGCCAGGTAGCTAGCTTCCAAATTTCTTTGCATAGTGGAGTGGGCATGAACAGTGCTGCATCTGTTTGTTGAACCAACTCAGTGGGTATTCTGTCAGCTCCTGGAGCCTTCTTTTTCGCCAGTGCCTTCAGTGTAGCTTGGACTTCTTCCTTCACTACTACCAGTTCTTCATCATATGCCACCTCATGAAACGACTGAAAGTTGACCATTTCTTTTGGTACTGTGACTCTGTGTATTCTTTCCATCTTTTGTGTGTGTGCTTTAAGTGAAACTTTACAAATCAAGTCAGTCTCTCATACAAAAATTAGTATACAGCTTGCTGTGTACTCCTAGTTCCTCTCCCACTAATGAGACAGCACACTCCTTCTCTCAGCCCTGTATTCCCTGTGTCCATTCAGCCACTTTCTGTCCCCCTCTGCCTTCTCATCTCCCCTCCAAACGGGAGCTGCCCACATAGTCTCATGTGTCCACTTGAGACCAGAAGGTCACTCCTCACCACTATCATTTTCTGTGCTATAATCCAGTCCAATCCCTGTCTGAAGAGTTGGCTTTGGGAATGGTTCCAGTCTTGGGCCAACAGAAGGTCTGGGGACTGTGACCTCCAGGGTTCCTCTAGTCTCAGTCAGATCATTAAGTCTGATTTTTTTATGAGACTTTGAGGTCTGCATCTCACTGCTCTCGTGCTCCGTCAGGAATGCCCTGTTTCGTTCCCTGTCGGGGCAGTCTTCAGCTGTAGACGGGCACCATCTAGTTCTTCCGGTCTCAGGCTGATGTAGTCTTGGATTTACGTGGCCATTTCTGTCTTTTGGACTCATAATTACCTTGTATCTTTGGTGTTCTTCATTCTCCTTTGCTCCAGGTGGGTTGAGACCAATGGATGCATCTTAGATGGCTGCTTGATAGTGTTTTTAAGACTGCAGACGCCACTCACCAAACTGGGATGCAGAATGTTTTCTTAATAGATTTTATTATCCCAATTGACCTAGATGTCCCCTGAAAACATGGTCCCCCTACTGCTGCCCCTGCTACTCTGGCCTTTGGAGCTTTTGGTTTATTCAGGAAACTGCTTTTGGTTTAGTCCAGTTATGCTGACCTCTCCTTTATTGTATGATGTCTTTCCCTTCACCTAAAATAGTTCTTGTCTACTATCTAATCTGCGAATGTCCTTCTCCCTCCCTTTCTCCCCACCCTCATAACCATCAAAGAATATTTTCTTCTCTGTTTAAACTATTTCTTGAGTTCTTATAATAGTGGTCTCATACAATATTCGTCCTTTTGCAACTGACTAATTTCACTCAGCATAATGCCCTCCAGATTCCTCCAAGCTATGAAATATTTCACGGATTCATCATTGTTCTTGATCTATGTGAAGTATTCCATCGTGTGAATGTACCAAAATTTATTTATCCATTCATCTGTTGATGGGCACCTTGGTTACTTCCATCTTTCTGCTATTGTAAACAGTGCTGCAATGAACATGGTTGTGCATATATCTGTTCATATAAAGGCTCTTATTTCTCTAAGATATATTCCAAGGAGTGGGATTGCCATATCCTATGGTAGTTCTATTTCTAGCTTTTTAAGGAAGTGCCAGATTGATTTTCAAAGTGGCTGCACCATTTTAAATTCCCACCAGCAGTGAATAAGTGTTCCAGTCTCTCTACAAGCTCTCGAACATTTATTATTTTGTGATTTGGGATTAATGGCAGCCTTGTTGGAGTGAAATGGTATCTCATTGTAGTTTTGATTTACATTTCTCTAACGGCTAATGATTATGAGCATTTCCTCATGTATCTGTTACCTGCCTGAATGTCTTCTTCGTTGAAGCACCTGTTCCTATCCTTTGCCCATTTTTAAAATGGATTATTTGTCTTTTTGTTATTGAGTTTTTGCAATATTATATAGATTTTAGAGTTCAGATGCTGATCAGAAATGTTATAGCTCAAAACTGTTTCCCAGTCTGTAGGCAATCAGTTTACTCTCCTGGTGAAGACTTTGGATGAGCATAAGTGTTTGATTTTTAGGAGTTATCTAATTTCTCTTTGGGTACTTGTACATTGTTAGTAATGTTTTTTGTTACAATCCCACCCTAATCCTCTTTAACATAAAATTACAATCACAAAATGGAGGACAGCTACAGAACACTGGGAATCAGGGCCTAACGAACTTGATACACACATTTTGGGGGGGACATAATACAATCCATGACATCCACCTTTTAGTATATTTTGGGGACTGGCTCTTTTAGTCAGAAACAGGTTGAATAAAAGTGCTTACTTACCAGCAGTTTCCCAACAGTGTTGGTGACGGATCCCCAGTTGGATACACACAATCACATTGACTGCATTTGCGGTGCCTCAGCAAGTCCCACTTGCCTTCATAACACTGATCTCTAGAACAAAACACAGCTCTGTAAGCAAGTCAGTTAAAAATAAAGGCATTGGATATTGAACATCACTAAAGACGTAAGTGCATATTGGTTCTGTGTTGGTTGCCAGAATCTAATTCTCTTAATTAATTCATATTTTTTGTAGATATTTTTCTTGCTCCATATACCCAGAGTTCTGTGTACATATAATGAACATTCTACACGTAGTTTTCTCACAAATATTACCCAATATCATTCATTTTTTTGACCATTCACTCAATGTTCAAGAGTAAATTGAAGTATAGGAAATATTCTTACGGTTATTTAACTCTAAGGATGAAGAAATTGCATAGCGGGTCTTGGCTCCCTTTAGAAATTCTCTGCCTGATGCAGTTCCACACAGCAACACGGACCTTCATCTCAGCACAGGAAGAAAGACAGCTTTGTCTCAATATTTGCCACTGCTCTTCACCTTCTACTAAGGTTAAAATTCTTCAGCCTGCCAAGAGCATTGTTCAAGAATTGGCTCCAAATCTCTCCTTGAAAATTACAGTGAAAAATCTTATAAAAATGTTAAGTTTTATTATTAGGCAAACCACTATTTCATCAAATCATCGTCTCTATATAAATTTTTCACCACTATTTTTTTTTTATGTGGCTTAAGACAACAATCAGGTGTGTAATAATGTGTATATCATTACATTTCAGACTATAAAGTGATGTTCCAATGGTTTAAAGAGTTGGAGGGACTATTGTGGCTAGAGAATACTGAATCAAAAAATATTTTGACATGAAAGTTTCAACAACAAATATGTTCCATAACTATAGGTGTACTTGTAGGTAAATGTTTAATGTAATAATTCGGATGGTTAAAAAAGACAAAAACAAATAAAAACACATTAAACAGCAGAATAAGTCAATAGATACCTATTGTCATGACAGATACAAACAGAAAACAAAGAATAAAAAATAAGTGCAGCAGAGGTTACCAGCGTTATGTAAAAGAGAGGAGCATCTTGACACCGAAATAAAATAGCTAGATGCTTCAAAATGTGCATCCAGCAGCTTTTCCCTTTAGCAGGTGTTGCAATTTCTGATTTATTGGAATTAAACTAGTTGTCCATGTCATTCAAGTATTATTTTAATGCAATAAATCATTTTACAAGTCCCATGCTGTAGAAAAAATGCTTAAATCATTACATAAACATAGCTTTGCTCACAACTCTTTCCATTCTGAATGCATTACTTTTCCCTTTACCACTTCCTAAATAGCTGTGAAAATCTTCACAGTGCTGTAAACCCAAGTTCTAGTCCCACCACCATTTTATGTGATACTGATCACTCTGTGTCCCTGTGAAGTCTTTTTTTTTTTTAACATCCTTTTTTTTTTTTTTTTTTATATATATATATATTTTTTTATAGCACTATGGTCACTATTGTCGACTCAACATGTTTACTGCCTTATTGCGCTCTTTACCTGTTGTTGAAGCCTTGTTATTTACTTTTAAATGTTTTTCTTATTTCTCTACCTTAACACTTAAAACAGTGTTTCATTTTATTTGCTGTTGTTGTTTTCTTTTATTATATTCTTGTCCACTCAGAGTTCAGGCATGATTAAAAAGTAATTACATTTTTGTGGAGACAGAATGAGATTTAGAATCAAGTTTCAATTACCTGGGTTTTACTTCCTTCATTGACTAGCTGTATATCGGCAATACTTACTGACTATAAAACTTAATTTCAACATTTGTAAAACAGGTTACAATCTATCTATGCTTTTTTTAGATATATACATTTCTTTTTAATTTCAAAATATAAATTCACCAAAAATGATGTTAACATTTAGATTTTTCTTGTGTTAAAAAAAACTAAACCAAACCTGTTGTCATCAAGTTGATTCCAACTCATACCGACTCTGTAGGACAGAGGAGAGCTGCCCCATAAGGGCTTCCAAGGAGTGGCTGGTGGATTTGAACTGTAGGCCTTTTGGTTAGCAGCCAGGTTGGAATCCGCTACATCACCAGGATTCCTTTCTTGTAATAAGTCAGATAAATTGATAAGCTTATATTCCAGCTATGTATTTAGTGCATGAAATATGTCAAAGAGAATTATGTAATGTTTAAAATTTTAAATGTAAATTGATCAAAAATTATAATAAATTCCAAATAAGTAAGATAAAATGATTAGCTCCAGTTCTCAGTAGGGGTTTAAATGCCTTTGAGACCAGTTGGTGCTCCTGTTTTCACCCATTCTCAATGGCACAAACTCAGCATCAGTCTCTGAATAGTGATTATGATACTAACACAGTAGACAGTCAGGAGTGGTTGGGCTACTATTTTCACATGTTTTGCTGGCTAATAGATTTAAATTATCTTTACTGTCTAATATTTCTTATCTTTTACTTTTGGAGAACGAAGTCAATTGTTCATGTCGTATTATGTATGGTACAGCCCAGAGTGTTTGTAGTGTTCAATACTTTAAATTTCTCACCACTTTCATCATTACTTTTTTGTATAGGAAACTCAGGAATCAAATAGGTATTTTATACTGTCCAGCAATGCTTACATTGTAAGTATAAAGTGGGAGCCATTATAACGTTAAGGGAAATATCATTGATACAATGTTGGCTTTTTAATTAGGCAGATTTGTATTTGTAATCCCACTCTGCCCTTAATTGGCTGATGACTTTAAGTATGCTTCTTTACTTTCCGTAGCCTTGATTTACTCACCCACAAAATGGGATGATGACCCTCATCTGGAAAGAATATACATATATATATATATATACATACGTATGAAACTTACTTCTGACAATGGATGAAATAAAGCCAATACTAACAAATATTGCTATTTCTTCTACCTGCCTTCTTTACTCACTCCAAGCTTCTAGACAGTTTGCTCAGATACGTTTCCTTCCTTCCCGTCTTCTTTCTTTCTATGCTACCTCTTTTTGTTTCCCTTTCAGTTTCATTGTGAATTCACAAACGCTAGGTTGAATTTCAGTGTTTATATGCTATTGGGGGTATGCATCTAAGTAAGCAATTTACCTTCCTGAAATTAAAATATAGATAATTCCTGCACTGCCTGCCTCACATGGCATGCGAAAGTTATTTAAAATAGTAAGAAAATATAAATATGTTACTTATTATCTATTGAATCCATACATCAGGCTAGATAATTTAACTGTCATGTTGAAGTGATAAATTTATAAATATAGATATTAATATTTTGTTATTAATGTAAGAAGAGTAAGTTAGAAACCTAATATGAAGAGCAGGTGAGGATTTCAAAAGGATTGGTTCTCAGAAGGGTAGGACTAGAACAGTAATAATCAAACAAAATGTAAAATATGTTCATAGCAGGAACATACAGAAGGTTGCTTCTACAATGGTGTTTAAAATAGAATAATGTATATTTGATTAGACAATCATTTATGGGAATAAAAAGATTAAGAAAATTTATCCTTACCTGCAAAATCTTAGAACCAAAAAACCAAACCAAACCCAGTGCCGTCGAGGTGATTCCTACTCATGGCGACCCTATAGGACAGAGTAGAACTGCCCCATAGAGTTTCCAAGGAGCGCCTGGCAGATTCAAACTGCCAACCCTTTGGTTAGCAGCCATAGCACTTAACCACTATGTCACCAGAGTTTCCACAAAATCTTAGAAGCAACAACATATTCATCATATTTCATCCAGAACATTCCTGATGTCCTGCAGTCATGCATTTGAACTCATTTGTGCAGAAACATTCATTTTTATAGCTACTTACCTTCCTGGTGGTTACATCATTGGCTCCTAAAGACCAGAAAAAGAACCAAATGCAATTTGGCTGTCTTGACTGGGCCCCAAAGAAGACTCTTAAAGTTAAACAAATGAACAGAAATATCTTGAACAAGCAATATCTTCTAGGTGCAACTGCTTGTGTGCGGCACGAGGAAAATAAACACTAATCAACGTAACTTAATTCTCAGTGAAATGAAACCTCATATGGAAACATGGGAATTTTACTCTTCCTTGATAATTACATCATGTAGAATCATCTCATGTGAGATTTTTATCATAAAGGAAGGGTTCATGGAAAGGAGATGCCTGACTGGAGCCAGCTGTGGATTATTCTTAATTGCCTCTCCACTCTCACATTCCCAAAAGGAAGGAGGATATGAGGGCTTAATATGACTCAAGTAAAGCATGAGAAAATGGAATATGTTTACAAATGTCAACACAACTATTTGTAAAATAATTCGATATTTATTAAATCTTTTTGTGAGAAATGAAGTGGCTCTAATCAGACTGAAATAAATGGGTTGACTAATTTTTTTTTGTTAATATTTGAATGTACCATGCAACTAGGTTGATGGAAGTTGTATATAAAAGTTATCCAAATCACTCAGTAGGATGATTTCGAAGAATCTGAAAAAAGTTAGGAAAATAAATTTGAAATACTGTGGCACTATGAGTCAACCAGAATTACAGAACGTTCAGTAAATTGGAGTTAAAAAGAACTGAAGGTATCATTTTCAAATTGATTGTTGTTGTTAGGTGCCATCAAGTCTGTTCTGACTCATAGCCAACCTATGTATCACAGAACAAAACACTGCCTGGTCCTGTACCATTCTTAAAATCGTTACTATCCTGGAGCCCATTGTCGCACCCACTGTGTCAATCTCTCTCTTTGAGGGTCTTCCTTTTCTTCCGCTGATCCTGTACTTTACCAAGCATGATGTCCTTCTCCAGGAACTGATCTTTCCTGACAACATGTCCAAAGTATGTAAGACACAGTCTCGCCATCCTTGCTTCTAAGGAGCATTCTGGTTGTACTTCTTCCAAGACAGATTTGTTCCTTCTCTTGGCAGTGCATTCAATATTCTTTGCCAACGCCACAATTCAAAGGCGTCAATTCTTTTTTGGTCTTCCTTATTCATTGTCCAGTTTTCACATGCATATTGGGCGATTGAAAACACAATGCCTTGGGTCAGGCACACCTTAGTCTTCAAGGTGACATATTTGCTTTTCAACACTTTAAAGAAGTCCTTTGCAGCAGATTTGCCCAATGCAATGCGTCTTTTGATTTCTTTCTTTTTTTTTTTAATTTTTGTTGTGCTTTAAGCGAAAGTTTACAAATCAAGTCAGTCTCTCACACAAAAACTTATATACACCTTGTTACATACTCCCAATTGCTCTTCCCCTAATGAGACAGCCTACTCCCTCCCTCCACTCTCTCTTTTCATGTCCATTCCTCCAGCTTCTAACCCTCTCTACCCTCTCCTCTTCCCTCCAGACAGGAGATGCCAACACAGTCTCAAGTGTCCACCTGATCCAAGAAGCTCACTCCTCACCAGCATCCCTCTCCAACCTATTGTCCAGTCCAATCCCTGTCTGAAGAGTTGGTTCCTGTCCTGGGCCAACAGAAGGTCTGGGGGCCATGACCACCAGGGTCCTTCTAGTCTCAGTCAGACCATTAAGTCTGGTCTTTTTACGAGAATTTGGAGTCTGCATCCCACTGCTCTCCTGCTCCCTCAGGGGTTCTCTGTGTTCCCTGTCAGGGCAGTCATCAGTTGTAGCTGGGCACCATCTAGTTCTTCTGGTCTCAGGCTGATGTAGTCTCTGGTTTATGTGGCCTTTTCTGTCTCTTGGGCTCTTAATGACCTTGTGTCCTTGGTGTTCTACATTCTCCTTTGATTCAGGTGGACTGAGACCAATTGATGCATCTTAGATGGCCGCTTGCTAGGGCCGAAGACTCCAGATGCCAATCTCCAAAGTGGGATGCAGAATGCTTTCTTAATAGATTTTATTATGCCAATTGACTTAGATGTCCCTTGAAACCATGGTCCCCAAACCCCTGCCCCGGCTACTCTGGCTTTCGAAGCGTTCAGTTTATTCAGGAAACTTCTTTGCTTTTGGTTTAGTCCAGTTGTGCTGACCTCCCCTGTATTGTGTGTTGTCTTTCCCATCACCTAAAGTAGTTCTTATCTACTACCTAATTAGTGAATATCCCTCTCCTTCCCTCCCTTCCTCCTTCCCTCCCTCCCATCTCTCTTAACCATCAAAGAATATTTTCTTCTCTGTTTAAACTATTTCTCAGTTCTTATAGTAGTGGTCTTATACAATACTTATTCTGTTGTAACTAATTTCACTCAACATAATGCCTTCCAGGGTCCTCCATGTTATGAAATGTTTCACAGATTCATCACTGTTCTTTATCAATGCACAGTATTCTGTCATGTGAATATACCATAGTTTATTTATTCATTCATTCATTGATGGGCACCTTGGTTGCTTCCATCTTTTTGCTATTCTAAACAGTGCTGCAATGAACATAAGGGTGCATATATCTGTTCCTGTAAAAGTTCTTATTTCTCTAGGATATATTCCAAGGAGTGGGATTGCTGGATCTTATGGTAGTTCTATTTCTAGCTTTTTAAGGAAGCGCCAAATTGATTTCAAAAGTGGTTGTACCATTTTACATTCCCACCAACCGTGTGTAAGTGTTCCAATCTCTCCACAACCTCCCCAACATTTCTTGTTTTGTGTTTTTTGGATTAATGCCAGCCTTGTTGGAGTGAGATGAAATGTCATTGTAGTTTTGATCTGCATTTCTCTAATGGCTAACGACCATGAATATTTCCTCATGTATCTGTTAGCTACCTGAATGTCTTCTTTAGTGAGGTGTCTGTTCATATCTTTTGACAATTTTTTAATTGTGTTATTTGTCTTTTTGTGGTTGAATTTTTGCAGTATCATGTAGATTCTAGGGATCAGGCACTGATTGGAAATGTCATACCTAAAAACTTTTCCTCAGTCTAGGTAATCTTTTAACTCTTTTGGTGAAGTCTTTGGATGAGCATAGGTGTTTGATTTTTAGGAGCTCCCAGTTACCTGGTTTTTCTTCTGCATTATTAATAATGTTTCATATACTCTTTATGCCATGTATTAGGGCTCCGAACAGTGTCCTTATTTTTTCTTCCATGATCTTTATCATTTTAGATTTTATATTTAGGTCTTTGATCCATTTTGAGTTTGTTTTTGTGCATGGGGTGAGGTATGGGTCTTGTTTGATTTTTTTGCAGATGGATATCCAGTTATGCCAGCATCATTTGTTTAAAAAAAAACTGTCTTTTCCCTATTTAACTGTTTTGGTACCTTAGTCAAATATCAACTGCTCATATGTGGATGGATTTATGTCTGGATTCTCAAATCTGTTCCAGTGGTCTATGAACCTGTTGTTGTAGGAGTACCAGGCTGTTTTGACTTGACTACTGTGGCAGTATAATATGTTCTAAAATCAGGTAGAGTGAGGCCTCCCACTTTATTCTTCTTTTCCAGTAATGCTTTACTTATCATTAAAAAATGTCATTGGACTCATTAGACATGGATTGGACTGGACAATGGATTGGAGAGAGAGATGATGAGGAGTGAGCTACTTGTATCAGGTGGACACCTGAGACTATGTTGGCATCTCCTGTTTGGAGGGAAGATGGGACGGTTAGAAGCTTACAAAATGGTCACCAAAAAAGAGACTGGAAGGAGGGAGCGGGCTGTCTCATTGTGTAGTAAGGCGTATATTATAAGTTTATATGTGAGAGACTGACTTGATTTGTAAACTTTCACTTAAAGCACAATACAAATTATTTTTAAAAAGTTGGAATTTGGCTCGGAATTGCATTAAATCTATAGATTGCCTTTGGTAGAATAGACATTTTTATAATGTTAAGTCTTCCTATCCATGAGCAACGTATGTTTTTCCACATAGGTAGGTCTCTTTTGGTTTCTTGCAGTAGTGTCTTCTAGTTTTCTATGTTTAGGTATTTTACATCTCTGGTAAGATGTATTCCTAAGTATTTTATCTTCTTCGGGGCTATTGTAAATGGTATTGATTTGGTGATTTCCTCTTCGATGTTCTTTTTGTTGGTGTAGAGGAATCCAACTGATTTTTGTATGTTTGTCTTGTATCCTGATACTCAGCTGAACTCTTCTATTAGTTTCAGTAGTTTTGTGGAGGATTCCTTAGGGTTTTCTGTGTATAAGATCATGTCATCTGCAAATAGAGATACTTTTACTTTTTCCTTGCCAATCTGGATGCCCTTTATGTCTTTATCTAGCCTAATTGCTATGGGTAGGACCTCCAGCACAGTGTTCAATAAGAGTGGTGATAAAGGGCATCCTTGTCTGGTTCCCTATCTCAAGGGGAATACTTTCAGGCTCTCTCCATTTAGGATGATGTTGGCTATCGGTTTTGTATCAATGCCCTTTATTATGTTGAGGAATTTTCCTTGTATTCCTATTTTGCTGAGAGTTTTTGTCATGAATGGTGTTGAACTTTGTCAAATGCCTTTTCTGCATCAATTGATGAAATCATGTGATTCTTGTCTTTTGTTTTATTTATATGATGGATTACATTAATGGTTTTTCTAATGTTGAAACATTCCTGTATACGTGGTATGAATCCCACTTGGTCATGGTGAATTATTTTTTTTTGATATGTTGTTGAACTCTATTGGCTAGAGTTTTGTTGAGGATTTTGGCATCTAAGTTCATGAGGGATATAGGTCTGTAATTTTTTGTGTGTGTGTGATGTCTTTACGTGGTTTTGGTATCAGGGATATGGAGGCTTCATAGAATGAGTTTGGGAGTATTCTGTCCTTTTCTGTTCTCTGAAATACCTGTAGTAGTAGTGGTGTTATCCCTTCTCTGAAAGTTTGGTAGAACTCTTCAGTGAAACTGTCCGGGCCAGAGCTTTTTTGGGGGGGGGGCAGTTTTTTGATTACCCTTTTCGCTTCGTCTTTTGTTATGGCTCTATTTAGTTGTACTACCTCTGTTTGTGTTAGTTTAAGTAGGTAATGTGTTTCTAGGAATTCATCCATTTCTTCTAGGTTTTCAAATTGTTAGAGTACAATTTTTCAGAGTAATCTGATATGATTCTTTTAATTTCAGTTGGGTGTGTTGTAATATCGCCCATCTTATTTCTTATTCGGGTTATTTGGTTCCTCTCCTGTTTTTCTTTTGTCAGTTCGGCCAGTAGTTTATCAATTTTGTTGATTTTTTTCAAAAAAACTAGCTTTTGGTCTTATTAATTCTTTCAATTGTTTTTCTGTTTTCTATTTCATTTAGTTCTGCTCTAATTTTTATTATTTGTTTTCTTCTAGTGTCTGTGAGTTTTTTTTGTTGCTCTGTTTCTATTTCTTCAAGTTGTAGAGATAATTCTTTCATTTTGGCCACTTTTTCTTTTTGTATGTGTGCATTTATTGATAAAAATTGGCCTCTGAGCACCGCTTTTGCTGTGTCCCAAAGGTTCTGTTAGGAAGTGTTTTCATCTTATTGGATTCTATGAATTTCTTTATTCCATCCTTATTTTTTTTTTAATGTCTTCTATAATCCAATCTTTTTTGAGCAGGGTATTGTTTAGTTAGTGTTTGATTTCTTTTTCCTGCTTTTCCTGTTATCGATTTCCACTTTTATGGCCTTCCGGTCAGAGAAAATGCTTTGTAATAGTTCAGTGTTTTGGATTGTGCTAAGGCTTGCTTTATGACCTAATATGTGGTCTATTCTATAGAATGTTCCATGTGCACTAGAAAAGAAAGTTTAGTTGGTTGCTGTTGGGTGGAGTGTTCTGTATATGTCTATGAGGTCATGTTAGTTGATTGTGGCATTTAGATCTTCCGTGTCTTTACTGAGCTTCTTTCTGGATATCCTGTTCTTCAGCGAAAGTGGTGTGTTGAAGTATCCCAGTATTATTGTGGAGCTATCTATCTCACTATTCAATGCTGATAGAGTTTGTTTTATGTATCTTGCAGCCCTGTCATTGGGTGTGTAAATATTTAATATGGTTATAGCTTCTTGGTGTATTGTCCCTTTAATCATTATATAGTGTCCTTCCTTATCTTTTCTGATGGATTTAACTTTAAAGCCTATTTTGTCAGAAATTAATATTGCTACTCCTGCTCTTTTTTGCTTATTGTTTGCTTGATATATTTTTTTCCATCCTTTGAGTTTTAGTTTGTGTCTCTAAGTCTAAGGTGTGTCTCTTGTAGGCAGCATATAGACAGATCGTGTTTCTTTATCCAGTCTGAGACTCTCTGACTCTTTATTGGTGCATTTAGTCCATTTACATTCAGAGTAATTATGGATAGGTGTGAATTTAGTGCTATCATTTTGATGTCTTTTTTTGTGTATTGACAGTTTCTTTTTCCCACTTGATTTTATGTGCTGAGTAGATTTTCTTTATATATTGTCCTTTCCTCATATCTGTTGTTGTTGATTTTGTTTCTGCTGAGTCTCTATTTTTTTTTTTTTTAATGAGTAGGGTAGCTTGTCTCCTTTGTGGTTACCTTATTATTTACCCCTATTTTTCTAAATTTAAATGTAACTTTTATTTCTTTGTATTGCCGTATTTTCCACTCCATATGGAAGGTGTATGATAACATTTCTTACTCCCTCTTTATTATTCTAATGTTGTCTTCTTTTCTATGATAACATTGCTGTTACCCTGTTTTGAGGGTTTTTTTTTTTTTTTTTTAATAATCTTGCTTTGTTTTTTTGGATTTCCCTATCTGGGTTGACTTCTGGTTGCTCTGCCCAGTGTTCTAGTCTTGGGTTGATACCTGATATTATCAATTTTCTAGCCAAAGAACTCCCTTTAGTGTTTCTTGTAGTTTTGCGTTGGTTTTTATGAATTCTCTAAACTTCTGTTTACCTGGAAATGTCTTAATTTCACCTTTATATTTGAGAGACATTTTTGCTGGATATATGATTCTTGGCTGGCAATTTTTTCCTTCAACTTTTTATATGTCATCCCATTGCCTTCTTGCCTGTGTGGTTTCTGCCTAGTAGTCCAAGCTTATTCTTATTGGCTCTCCTTTCTAGGTGACTTTTCCTTTATCCCTAGCTGCTCTTAAAATTCTTTCTTTATCTTTGGTTTTGGCAAGTTCAAGTATAATCTGTCTTGGAGACTTTCTTTTGACATCTGCCTCATGTTCAGTTAGACGAGTATCTTGGATAGATATCTTCTCCTCTTTCATGATATCAAGGAAGTTTTCTGCTAAAAAATCTTCAACAATTTTCTCTGTATTTTGTGTTATCCCTCCCTGTTCTGATACTCCAATCATTCGTAGGTTATTTCCCTTGATACAGTCTGCCATGATTCTTAAGCTTTCTTCATTTTTTAAAAATTCTTTTATCTGATTTTTCTTCAAACATATGACTGCCAAGTGCTTTATCTTCAAGTTCAGAAATTCTGCCTTCCATTTGCTCAAATCTGCTTCTCTGGCTTTCTATTGAGTTGTCTATTTCTTTATTTTTATTGTTAATTTTCTGAATTTCTGATTGCTGTCTGTCTATGGATTTATCCAGCTTATGAAATTTTTCATTATGTTCCTGAATAATCTTTTTAATTTTTTCAATTGCTTTATCTGTATGTTCCTTGCCTTGTTCTGCACATTGCCTTAGTTCCTTCTTGATGTCTTGAAAGGTTCTGCATATTAATGTTTTGTTTTCTGCCTCTGGTAATTCCAGGAATGCACTTTCATCTAGAAGATCCCTTGATTCTTTGTTTTGAGAGTTTGTTGAGGTAATTATGGTCTGTTTCTTTATGTGACTTGAAATTGACTGTTTTTTTTTGAGCCATCTATAAGTTATTGCATTAGTTTATTTTATGTTTGCTTACTGTGTCATAGCTTCTTGCTTTGTTTTGTTTTGATATGCCCAGATGGTTGCTTGAGTGAGCTAACTTGATTATTTTCACTTTTGGAGCTCAGATGTCCTCTCACCAGATGGTTAGAGCTGTTCTCAGGTAGATCAGTCTAGGAGTGCATTCAGTTTTCTTGTATGAATTCAGCTCAGGTGTCTAGGTAGCTGATCATCAAGTGTGTGGTGCAGGCTGTGTCCCACACCCTTAGAGGGGCAGAGGTGATTGGTGCAGGTACCTGTATCTGGTTGTAGCAGATGGTCATACTCTGAACAAGGCAGGGGGCTGAGAATCATCCCCCAAGTGTCTCTGAGGAAAGTGTGCCCCTATTCCCTAGAGTGTACAGTTGGGTGGGTTCTTCAGACGGACCATGGGCACCCAATATTTTTGGTTGTAAGGACTGAGAAGTACCAGTTATCCTCGGACCCCTTTTGCGGGTGGCTGGGTGGCCTGAGTGGAGCCATCTGTCTTTAGGCCCCTGATATGGGTAGGTGAGGACCCTGTTTAATAGGCAAAGCAATGTCAAACATCAAACACCCACCTCTCCACCACACAGCTGAAATAGTTGGTGTTTGCCAACAGGAGCCTATTCTCCTGAAATAGGCCCAGACAGGTCCATGCAGAGGGGAAAGTTTGTCAAAGTCCACAGACCGTTTATGTCTGATCAGGAGCTGCTTCTGTCCTGAGCTTCCCCAGTTAATGGAGCTGGTAAATTATGTTTTTCCCCAATTGCAAATTTATTCCTTCTCAAAGCCCATGAGGATAGGTCTAGGCTCTCAACAGGACCTATCTCAGGCCCAGGGAAGTCAGCCACTGAAGCCATCTTGGGAGTAGGGGGGGTGGGGGGGCAGAGTGGGGGGTGCAGTGAAATATATGCAGGTAATTAGCTTTTGCTGAGAGGGCCCTTCTTCTCTGGTTCCAGAGGTCTGAGTAGGCTGTATGGCTGGCTGCTTCTCCCTGAGGAAACTGTGGCTGAACACTAGTACCAACCCGCCACTGCAGCTCCTGGGAATGGGGCCTAAGGGCTCCCCATGATTCAGGTCTGGTAACTCCTCTCCACTTCTGAACCATCTCTTCCTCCCCCTGCCCCTCAGTTCTTTTACTAAGCTTGCCTTTGATACTCAGGGCTCCTAGCTTGTCATAAATATACTTGTTTCACTTGTTTTTTTCAGGTGTTTGTTTTAAAGAGAGCTCGCTGGAAGCGCCTGTCTATTCTGCCACCTTGGCTCTGCCTCTGGAAATAGCATCTTTTGATTTCTTGATTGCTGCTGCTATGGTATTGATTGTGGATCCAAGTAAAATGAAATCCTTGACAACTTCAATCTTTTCTCTGTTTATCGTGGTTTGGCTTGTTGGTCCAGTTGTGAGGATTTTTGTTTTTTTGTGTTGAAGTGTAATCCATAATGAAGGCTCTAGTCTTTGATTTTCCTCAGTAAATGCTTCAGATCCTCTTCACTTTCAGCAAGCAAGATTGTGTCATCTGCATAATGCAGGCTGTAATGAGTCTTCCTCCAATTCTGATACCTCATTCTTCTTCATACAGTCCAGTTCCTCAGATTATTTGCTCAGCATAGAGATTGAATAGGTATGGTGAAAGGACACAACCCTGACATTCACCTTTCTTCACGGTAAACTACTCAGTCTCCCCATGTTCTGTCTGAACAATTGTCTCTTGATCCATGTACAGATTCCTGATAACACAATTATGTGTTCTGGAATTCCCATTCTTCACAATGTTATCCATAATTTGTTATGATCCACACATAGTCGAATGCCTTTGCATAGCCAGTAAAACACAAGTAAACATCCTTCTGGTATTCTCTGCTTTCAGCCAGGATCCATCTGACATCAGCAATGATATCCCTGGTTCCACTCCCTCTTCTGAATCTGGCTTGAATTTTTTGCAGTTCTCTGTTGTTACACTGATATTCAAATCTATTAATGTCCCGTTTATCTTACCATTAATAAGGACCAGTTATAAAAATATATAAATGGTCACCTAATGGTATTAAAAATATGATATTCAAGTCAGCTATTATAGGGACATCTTTGGTTTAGGGTCTGTCAAAACCAATATGCCTATTGTTCATAGGAGACACCTGTGATATCTCACTGGTTTCTAGTCATGCTTGTATAGCAAGTCAAAATTTCACCCAAGCTCCTGTCAGTATTAATTATATAAAATACATATGGGTTGGGACGGGTGTATATCATCACCATTATCATCAGCAGCAGCACTTTTTTTGCATTATCACTAAATCAGTTAAAATTTGTGTTAACTGGGTTAAAAAAAACCTGAGTTCAAACTTGTATAATAATTACAGGTGCATGAACCCCTTCTAGAATAAATAAACAGTTGACCTAATTAGACAACATCTGGTTTAATTCATGCTCCAGAAATAATCACGACAAATGGGATTACTGTTATTGGTGAAATGGTTGGGTTATATCCTTGGAACTGGGCTTGAACTCTATCCTAGTTGATTGACAATCCACAAGTTCCATTGACTTAAAATGTGGGGATATTTCTCATTTATAATACCTCTTGGGTTTGAGTCAAGTGCAAATCTGCTCTGTATTATCATCTTTCCTATTTCATTTCTGGTTAGCAGCTCTTATGTTAGTCACTATCATGGCAAATGCATAGGAATATGGATGGAACCAGGTAAATGGCACTTAATTCTTCTGTTTGAATGTGGAATCTTTCACTTCATTCATATTCCATTTGCCCAGCAAGTCATATGGCAAATCCTGATGTGGAAGAGATGAGAAATACCCCGCTACTCAGGATGCACCAAGAATAACCCTTTCCCTTGTTTCTAGGTATAGTGAATTAATCATATACTTCATATACCATTAGGTCTGTATTTGGCTTCCATATCATCTTCCTATATTAGTCATGGAATTGACTCGAAGGCACTGGGTTGGGATATTAGTCAGAATTTTACTACAATAATGATGCATAAAAGACAACCACAAAATCTTAGTGACATGTAATAAAAAGTAGTTCATGCAACTCTACAGATCAGCTAGGTTTTGAGTTCAGGTTGTTTCCATGCATCTCTTAATTTCCTTGGACAAGTTGAAGGGGCGGCAGACACTTTAGGCAAGTTCATCTCATGGTAGAACTTCAAGCTTTCAGAGGAGAAGTCTCTTACAGACTAGGCTGGGAAACACCACACTCACACTCATATCCACATTCCATTAACCAAGTACCATGGCCAAGACTAGTGTCAATGGGTCAGGAAATATACTCCTCCCATGGAGACAGTGTAGGTCTGTGTGGGGGAGGGCAAGCAGGGGAATAATGTCAATATTTGGTGACTAATAATCTAATCTACACAAGTTGCATTCACTCATCCAAGAAATACTTTCTGGACACAAATATTTTTTTCAGATACCAAAGCAGGATGTCAAAGTATATGCATTCTAGTTGTTGTTAGCTGCCATCAAGTTGGTTCCGAGTTACGGTGCCTTTTTGCATAATAAAATGAAAGATTGCCATGTCCTGTAACATCTTCATGATCTTTGGTATTTTGAGTCCATTGTTGCAGCTATTGGGTTAATCCGTCTCACTGAGGGTTTCTCCCATTTTGGTTGGCTCTCTACTTTACCAAACATGGTACCTTTTCCTAGCAATTGGTTTTTCCTGATGACATGTCCAAAGTAAGGAATTTGAAGTCTCACCAGCTGTCATGGATTGAATTGTGTCCCCCCCAAAATATCTGTAAACTTGCCTAGGTCATGATTCCCTTGTCCGATTCTATGATTGCCTATCATTTTACGATCTGATGTGGTTTCGCTAAGTGTTGTAGGCCCTATCACTATGATGTAATAAAATGTATTAGCAGAAGTTATGTTGATGAAATCTATAAGATCAGGTAGTGTCTTAAGTGAATCTCTTTTGAGATACAAAAGAGAGAAGTGAGAAGAGAGACATGGAGGCCTCATACCACCAAGAAAGGAGTGCTGGAGCAGAGCATGTCCTTTGGGTCTGAGATTCCTGCACTGAGATGCTCCCAGACCAAGGGAAGATTGATGACAAGGGCATTCCTCCAGAGCAGACAGAGAGAGAAAGCCTTCCCCTGGAGCCGACGACCTGAATTTGGACTTGTAGCCTACTAGACAGTGACAGAATAAATTTTTCTTTGTTAAAGCCATCCTCCTGTGGTATTTCTGATATACCAGCATTAGATGACTAAAACACCGTCCTAATTTCTAAGGTACATTTTGGTTGTATTTCTTCTAAGACTGCATGAGTAAACATTCATTCTATTGGGAGTCTATGGTATATTCAATATTCTTCATCAACACTGGAGTTTGCATGCATCAATTCTTTTTCTAGTAGTAAACAGAAATAGATACACATAATTACATATATAGTTAGATGGTGCCTTGCTCTCTGAAGAAAAATTAAAAAAGTAGGGTAAAGGACAAGATAGTAACTGGTTCAGGGATGAAGTCTCTCTATCATTTCTAGAAGCAGACTGCTCAAAGCAAATGAACTGGCTAAAGCCCTGAAATAAGAGATGAGTTAGTATCCAAAGAAGAAACCTCAGCAAAATATAGCTGTAATACAATGAAAGAGCCCAGTGATGTAATAGGAATTGAGGAGCATACAATAATGGAGGCCAGGTGGAGATGGGCCTTGAGTTTAGTTTTAAAAGCTTTCCATTCAACTCAGGTTTTTGTAAAATTGAATAGAACCGTAATAAAATCTAACATACTTTAAATGGATTATTCCATGTGCTTTATGGTACAAAGATGGGCACAGTAAGACCATTTAGACAGATATTACAAAAGTACAGGTGAGTAAGTATGATGACTTGAACCATCAAGTATGGAAAATAGCAAAAGTAGCAAAATCCTGAAGACAATGAGCAAATGCCGAACAATGCATTCTTTGAGAGAACAGTGGAGTCAGGGATGCTACTAAAGCTTTGGTTGAATAAAGGCATCATTTATTGATAGGATGAAGATTGAGCAGGAAAATATCTTGGAGAGCCTAATCAACCTTTAAACTTCAAATACGTCAACTTTGAATACTTAACATATATCCTCATGGAGAGATTAACTTGGAAGTTGATATTCAACCATAGATTTCAGGGAAGAGATTCTATTTGGAGATATAAATTTGGTAGTTGTAAGCATAGAGATAGAAATTAAACAATGACATAAACGATTTAGTCAAATGAGAAGTCTGTTTAAGTAAGGACACAGCACTGTTCATTTCTTACAAAATGTCAGGTATCTGGTAGGGGCTGTTACTTATTTTTTAGTACTACTCTAGCTACTATTGGGCCTTTACATACCTACGTAAGTTTTAGAATTAGTTTGTCATTTTCTTTACAAATTTTGTTGTGATTTTTATTAGATTTGCATAGAATATATAAACAGTATTGGTGGAATTTAGTCTTCTTAACCATTAACTTTCTATATCTCAAGAATTATTGAGATCTACCTTCATGTCAATATTATAATTTTATCCGTGAAATCCTTGAGTGGATACGTGTGTTCATGAGTGTAGGAGTGTGTGCATGCATGTGTGTGTTCATATACACGCGTGTAAGTCTGTTCACAGATATACATTAACAAAATATAATCAATAAAATACAAAAAAAACACTGAATAGAAAATACCTAAACTAGAAAGCTACTGAACCATTAAAATCCAAAGCAAATCACTGTCATATAATTTTTATGTTACTTTTATCAAAATAGCAAGAAACTTGCAATTCTTATACTTTGTAATATATTGCAGACACAGGGCATAGTGAGGGTAAGGAGTTTCCAGGGGCAATCTCTAAGTTCAGCCTTTCCCTATCCCAAATTTCAAGATGAATAGATGTTGATGAGTCAGCAGAAATGTCTTCCCCCTCTTGTCTGGCTTTCATATTTGTGGTGCCTAAAAGTATTCTGTACCTTGTCTGCTGCACCCTTGGACTTGGACCCTGGGGCATCTGCCCTCCTCTGCCCCCCTTTTGCGATGCTTCTGTTTAGACAATGGAGAATATAAAATAGAACAAAACCGTGTGATTAATAATAATCATACGAATTCTAGTTGCATGACCAAGAACAAGTTACTTAACCTCTCTGAGCCTCAACTTTGTCATCTGTACAATGGCAGTAACAACAGTAACAGATTCAATAGAAGTAATAGGTTTTGATGTTGTGAGGATTAACTAGTTGCCATCCAACTGATTTCATCTCATGGCAAACCCATACTCTGTAGGGCTTTCAATTGCTGTGACCTTTTGGAGGTAGATCACTAGGTCTTTCTTCTGAGGTGCCTCTGGGCAGACTGAAGCCACAAATATTTTGGTTAACAGCAAAAAAAAAAAAAAAAAAAAAAAAAAAATTTATTATTATTATTATTTTTTTTTTTTTAGTGCAACTAGGGACTCCCTGTGAAAGTTAAGTGACTTATTATAAACAAAATGTGTAGAACACTGCTTGGTATATTGTAGTTGCTACTTAATTGTTATCAATATATCATGAATATTTATGGCATTATCACTGAAACATTTGATAAAAAGAACAAAAATATAAAGTTGGACAAGCCTCACTTATGCATATTATTTAATACCATAAATCAAATCCCAGAAAATGAATGCTGTCAGTTGATAAAAAAGATACTGTATTTTAAACATATATTTGTAATTACAAAATTCCTGAGATGGCCCTACAATAGGACCAGTACAATAATCCATTCATTAAAAAATATTAAGTAAGTGCATATTGTTTGTCAACTGCTGTTTCAGGTACCATCAGACAAATCTCTGCCCATCAGAAACTTACATTCCAATGTAGAAATACACAAAAAATGCATATACAAATAGAGATACAGTAAAATTCAAAGTAATGCTAATGCTTACAAAATGAGCAAGGCATTGAAGTAGAATGTTAATTTATAGGTTAAATTAGTTGGTCAGCAAAGTCCTTTCTTAAGAGTGGTATCTGAGCAGAGATCTGAAAGAAAGGGGAGAGACAACCAACAGGAAAATATGCAAAAAAAAGAAAAAAATGCTAGGAGAGAGAACCAACCCCAGTCCAAAGGCCTGGAGGCAATGAAACAAAACAAGGAGGATGCACAACAGAAATCAAGGGAGAGAGGGGTGCTCTGTAGTGAGGTGAGAGATATGTCCAAAAGACTATCATGGCAGCCTAAAGGACTTGGATTTATTTAAAATCTTTGAAAAGATTTGATCAGAGAGACATGTCACCTGAGTAATGTTTTAAGAACTTCCCCCTGGTTGTTGTCTGATTAGACTCTAGAGGGAAAAATTGAAGGTTGGGAGAGCAGTTAGGAGGCCCTTGCAGTGTCTGAGCAAGCTGTAATGGCAGCCAGGCCCAGGGTGTTGGCAAGGGAGTAATTTAGAAGTGGGCAGATATGGAATCTATTCTGAAGATACAACCAACAGAATGTGTTGTATATAAGATGTTAGAGAAAGAGAGAAGTCAATGATGACTCCAAATTAGAGAAAAACCCTGACATCACATCAGTGGGGGATAAACATTTTTGGTAAAAAATAATGCAAATTCCCATAGAACACTAAATACAAACATACTAATTTTTTTTTTGATAGTCTAGAAGAGGCAGAAAAAAATCTGTAATATGATAAAATGCATACATAGTTTAAATGGAAAATAAAACACTGTTAATGTTTTCCATCAATGTTACAATCAAACATTAAGGATCAAATACTCAACATTTTTCTTGGAAATTGTAGACCTGGATATCATGGCAAACAACACTGGAACCAAAAATATCTTACCTTTGAAAAGCTAGCAAAAACGAATGGTATTTACGTATGATATAATCAACCTGAAACACTATTAGACTCAACTGAAAAATCATATGAACTAAAAAGAATGCTCAGAAAGTATAATTGGCACCCCATTAATATAGATAAAGTATAACCCTGAAGAGTTACAAATTTTATTTTCTCATAAATAAAAAATGCAACAAAATTTATACATTTCCTAAATATAAATTATCAGTTTAGATTTAGGAAATGTATTTGGTGATATTTATATAAAACATTTTTTCCTTGAACTCCACTTAAACCAAATGAAACCCATTGTTATTGAGTTGATTCCAACTTACAGCAACCCTATAAGAGAGATGTAACTGCTCAGTAGGATATTCTTGCTGTACTTCTTCCAAGACAGATTTTTTTTCTCCTTTTGGCAGTCCACGGTACATTAAATATTCTTCACTAAAACCATTATTCAAAGGCACCAACTCTTCTTTGATCTTCCTTACTCCTTGTCCGGCTTTCACACACATATAAGGCAGTTGAAAACACCATGGCTTGGATCAGGCACTCCGTGGTCCTTAAAGTGACATCTTTGCTTTTTAACACTTTAAGGAAGTCTTTTGCAGCAGATTTGCCTAAAGTAACACGTCATTTGATTTCTTGAATGCTGCTTTGATTGTCACTCCAAGTAAAATGAAATCCTTGACAAGTTCAATATTTTCTCCTTTTATCATGACGTTTCTTAGTGGTCTGGTTGTGAGGATTTCTGTTTTCTTTATGTTGAGGTGTAATCTATAATGAAGGCTGTGGTTTTTGACCTTTATCACTAAGTACTTCAAGTCCTCTTCACTTTCAGTAAGCATGGTCTTGTCATCTGCATATCACAGGTTGTTAATGAGTCTTCCTCTAATCCTGATGCCAAATTCTTCTATACAGTCTGGCTTCTCAGGTTACTTGGTCAGCGTACAGATTGAATAAGTATGGTGAAAAGATACAAACCTGATGCACATCTTTCTTAACTTTAAACCATGAAGTATCCCCTTGTTCTGTTGGAACGATTGCCTCTTGATCTATGTCCAAGTTTCTCATGAGCAAAATTAAGTGCTCTAAATTCCCATTCTTTGCTATGTTATCCGTAATTGGTTATGATCCACACAGTCGAATGTCTTTGCATAGTCAATAAAACACAGGTAAACATCTTTCTGGTATTCTCTGCTTTCAGCCAGGATCCATCTGACATCAGCAATGATATCCCTCATTCCATATCCTCTCCTGAATTCATCTTGAACTTCTGGCAGTTCCCTGTCAATACACTGCTACAGCCACTTTTGAATGATCTTTAGCAAAATTTTGCTTGTATGTGATATTAATGATATTGTTCAAGAATTTCTGCATTTGATTGGACCTCCTTTCTTGGGAATAGGCATATATATTGGCTCTCTTCCAGTTGGCTGGCCAGGTAGCTCTCTTCCAAATTTCTTGGCATAGACAAGTGAGCACTTCCAGTGCTGCATTTGTTTGTTGAAACATCTCAATTGGTATTCTATCAGTTCCTGGACCCTTGTTTTTTGCCATGCCTTTCAGCATAGCATGGACTTCTTCCTGCAGTACCATTGGATCTTGATCATATGCTACATCCTGAAATGTTGAACATTGGCCAATTAGTTTTGGTATAATGACTCTGCGTATTCCTTCCATCTTTCTCTCGATGTTTCCTGAGCTGTTCAATATTTTGCCCATAGAATCCTTCGATATTGCAACTTGCAGCTTGAATTTTTCTTCAGTTCTTTTGGCTTGAGAAATACTGAGAGTTTTCTTCCCTTTTGATTTTCTAGCTCCAGATCTTTGCACAGTTCATTATAATATTTTATTTTGTCTTTCAAGCTGCCCTTTGAATCTTCTGTTCAGCTCTTCTACTTCTTAATTTCTTCTATTCCCTTTAGCTACCGGATATTTTAGAGAAAGTTTCAAAGTCTCTTTTGACATCCATTTTGGTCTCTTCTTTCTTTCCTGTCTTTATGATACATATAAACCAAGTCATTGAGTCAATTTTGACAGAGTGGAACTGCCCCATAGGGTTTCCAAGGAGCACCTGGTGGATTCAAACTGCCGACCTTTTGACTGGCAGTCATAGCTCTTAACCACTATGCCACCAGGGTTTCCTATAGCACTCCTCAAATCAACATAAAAGTATAAAAATGAGCAAAATATATGTCAGGAGAGTCCAGTAGAAGATAAGAAGGCACTAATATATTCATGGAAATTTGTCTAATTTCATTAAAAAATAAATTTAAATTAAAATGGCAGCTGGAATTCATCATTTTTCCAAATGGTTTATCAGCTATTGGAAGACTTAAAAATAGTAATAGAAATGGTCCAAGGGAAAGCAGGTGCCCTCAACCATTGTTACAAATATGGATTGTGAAACTTTGTGATGATAAATTTGCAGTTGTTTTCAATATTTATATTTATGCTAGAAATAATCCAAGTTAGGAATTCATAAAATGCAAATAAACAATTTTACATACTTTTCTTCATTACATTTTATAAGAGGATTTTTTGAATCAAAAAAAAAAAAGGAAAGAATTCCCATGACTGTGAATTTCCATCAGTCAGGCATGAGAACATAATGTCTACTTTGAAAGCATGAGGAAAACTTATGTTCTAACCTAGAAAAGTATCTATCAAATATAGCTAGACAAGAATGCATCAGATGCAGGCAGGGCCAAGATAGTGGAGTAGTCAGATGCTTCTGATAGTCCCTCTTACAACAAAGACCTGAAAAAACAAGTAAATTGATTAGATATATGACAAGCTAGGAGCCCTGAACATCAAAGGCAAAGTTAAGAAATTCGACTTAGCAACAGAGGGAGGGAGATGCTGTTCAGAAGCGGCAAGAAGTTGCCGGACCTAACTCAGTGGGAACCAGCGCCCCTCATCCCTGATCTGCTGGTGTGACTGCAGAAGGGCTGGCAGTAGCTTTCTGTACACGGTTTCCATAGCCACAGAGAGCCAGTGGCACAGAGTCTACTCATGCCTCCAGAATCAGAGAAGAACAGCGCTCTCTGCATAAGTGCTAGCATTTAATTCACTGCACAGATCAAATACCTCCCCTTTCAAAAGAACTCTCTCCCATTTATCTGATCCCTCACCCTCTGTCCCAGGCCCCCCAGCTGGCTTCAGTGACATTCGATTTCCCTGGGCCTGAGATAGGTCCTGGCATGCAACCAGAGCCATTGGAGAAGGAGCAAATTAACAAACAGGGAAAAAATAATCTGATGGCTCCTCTAAGCTGGAAACTCAGGGCAGAAGCAGCTCCTGTCCAGGCACAAGTGGACCATAGACTTTGAATGGCTTTCACCCCTGCATAGAACTGTGTGGCCCATTTCAGGAGCTGGGTTCTTGTTACAGTGCAAGGGTGTGTGGCCTAAGGTCTGACTTTAACGGTTTCAGCTGTGCAGTGGCGAGGTGGGTTCTTGATGCTTGACACTGCTCTAATAAGCAGGGTCCTCACCTACCCAAATCAGGGGCCTGAGGACTGGTGGCTCCACCTGCACCACCTAGCCACCCATGTCAGGGGTACAAGGATAAGTGGTGTCTCCCAGTCCTTACAGTTAAAAGTATCGGGTGTCAATGGTATGGCTGCAGAGCCCACCCACTTGTGCACTCTAGAGAACAGGGACATGTCTTCCTCACAAACACTCAGGGAAAGGTTGTCAACCCCCTACCTTGCTCAGAGTGTGACCACCTGATGCAACAAGAGACCTGTGCATACACCAATCGCCACTGTTCCTCAAAGACAGTAGGTGAGAGCCTACACCACACACTTGGTGACTAACTACCTGGAAATATGAGCTGAATCCTTACAAGAAAACTGAATGGACTTCTAGGCTCAATATCTGATAACAGCTCTAGCCATCTGGTGACAGGACGTTAGAGCTTCAAAGGCTCCATTAATCAAACCAACTAATTTGAGCAGCCTATTAAGTATTTCAAAACAAAACAAAGCAAGAAGCTAGGACACAGTATGCAAACATACAGAGACAACAGTCAATATCAAATCACATAAAGAAGCAGACGAAGATCATGTCAGCAAGCTTCCAAAGCAAAGAATTGAGGAATCTTCCAGATGAAGATATATTCCTAGAATTACCAGAGATAGAATACAAAATAAAAATATACAGAACTCTTCAAGATATCAGGAAAGAAAAAAAAGAGCTCAGGCAAAATGCAGAACAAGCCAAGGAACACACAGATAAAGCAGTTGAGGGAATTAAGAAGGTTATTCAAGAGAATAACGAAAAATTTAATAGGCTTCAAGAATCCTTAGAGAGAGAGCAGTCAGAAACTCAGAAGATCAACAATAAAATTTCAGAATTAGACAACTCAGTAGAAAGTCAAAGGAGCAGAATTCAGGAAAGTGAAGTCAGAATTAGTGAGACTGAAAATAAAATACTTGGCACCAATATATTCAAAGAAAAATCAGATAAAAGAATTTTAAGAAATGAAGAAACCCTAAGAATCATGTGGGACTCTATCAAGAGAAATAGCCTACAAGTAATCAGAGTACCAGAACAGGGAGGAAAAACAGAAAATACAGAGAAAATTGTGGAAAATTTGTTGGCAGAAAACCTCCCAGATATCATGAAAGACGAGATATCTTTCCAAGATGCTCATCTAACCCCACAGAAGGTAGATCTCAAGAGAAAGATATCAAGACATATTATAGTCAATCTTGCCAAAACCAAAGATAAAGAGAATTTTAAGAGCAGCTAGGGATAAACAAAAAGTCACCTGTGAAGGACAGTCAGTAAGACTAATCTCGGACTACTCAGCAGAAACCATGCAGGCAAAAAGGCAATGGGAGGATATATATAAAGACTTAAAGGGAAAAGAATTGCCAGCCGAGAATTATATATCCAGCAAAACTGTCTCAGATATGAAGGTGAATTATGGCATTTCCAGATAAACAGAAGTTGAGGGACATTGCCAAAACCAAACCAAAATTACAAGAAATTCTAAAGGAAATCCTCCAGTTAGAAACTCAATAACATCAGATAACAATCCAAGACAAGAACAGAGGACAGGGAAACCAGATATCATTCAAGACAGAGAAATCACAAAACTAAATCAAAGCTAAAATGCTCAGAACAGGGAAACAGACATCATGAAGTAAAAGATGACAACATTAACTCAAAAAAGAAGAACTAAAAGATATAGTCATAGATCTTTCATATGGAGTATGAAAATAGGGGTAAATTTATCAAGGTAATCACAAAGGAAAATAACAATCCTGCACATCAAAATAATAATAAAAAAGAAAAACATGAAGACAGCAAAAACAAAAGCAACAACACTGGAAAAGAGGAAAAGATAATACATAAAGAGAAATTACTCAGCACAGAAAATTCAGTGGAAAAAAGAAACTGTCAACAACCAAAAAAAAAGGCATCAAAATGACAACACTAAACTCATACCTAGACATAATTACGCTGAATGTAAATGTACTAAATGCACCAATAAAGAGACAGAGAGTGGCAGAATAGATTAAAAAAACAAGATCTGCCTATATGTTGCCTACAAGAGACATACCTTAGACATAAAGATACAAACAAACTAAAACTCAAAGGATGGAAAAGAGATACCAAACAAACAACAACCAAAAAAAGAAGAGTGGCAATATTAATTTCTAACAAAATAGACTTTAAAGTAAAATCTACCACAAAGGATAAGGAAGGACCCTTTTGTGCAGCCAATGACAGGGCTCCAAAATACATAAAATGAACTCTAAAAGCACTGAAAATAGAGATGGGCAGCTCTACAATAATAGTAGGAGGCTCCAACACACTACTTTTGGTGAAGGACAGAACATCCAGAAAGAAGCTAAATAAAGACAGTGAAAGTCTAAATGCCGCAATCAACCAACTTGATCTCATAGGCACATACAGAACACCCCACCCAACGGCAGACAAGCATATTTTCTTTTCCAATGTACATGGAACGTTCTCCAGAATAGACCACATATTAGGTCATAAAGCAAGTCTTAACAGAATCCAAAACATCAAAATATTTCAAAGCATCTTTTCTGACTATAAAGCCGTAAAAGTAGAAGCCAATAATATAAAGCAAGTGAAAAAAAAAACCAAACGCACAGAAACTGAACAACACCTTGCTGAAATACTACTGGGTTATAGAAGAAATTAAGGGTGGAATAAAGAAATTCGTAGAATCATATGAGAATGAAAACACTTCCTACCAGGACCTGTGGGACACAGCAAAACAGTGCTCAGAGGTCAATTTATAGCAATAAATGCACACATCCAAAAGAAGAAAAGGCCAAAATCAAAGAATTATCCCTACAACTCAAAGAAATAGAAAGAAAGCAGCAAAAGAAGTCCTAGGGTACCAGTAGAAACAAAATAATAAAAATTAGAGCAGAATTAAATGAAATAGAGAAAAGAAAAACAATTGAAAGAGTTAACAAGACCAACAGCTGGTTCTATGAAAAGATCAACAAAATCGATAAACCATTGGCCAAATGGACAAAAGAAAAATAGGAGAGAAAGCAAATAACCCGAATAAGAAATGAGATCGGCAATATTACAACAGACCCAACTGAAATTAAAAGAATCATAACAGAATATTATGAAAAATTGTACTCCAACAAATTTGAAAACCTAGAAGAATTGGATAAATTTCTAGAAACACACTACCTACCTAATCTAACACAAACAGATGTAGAACAGCTAAATAAACCTATAACAAAAGAAGAAATTGAAAAGATAATTAAAAATTCCCAATAAATTAAAGCCCTGGCCCTGATGACTTCACTGGAGAATTCTACCAAACTTTCAGAGAAGTGTTAACACCACTACTACTAAAGGTATTTCAGAACATACAAAAGGATGGAATACTCCCAATCTCATTCTATGAAGCCAGCATAACCGTCATAACAAATCCAGGTGAAGACACCACAAAAAAAGAAAATTACAGACCAATATTCCCCATGAACTTAGACACAAAAACCCTCCGCAAAATTCTAGCCAACAACATATTGAAAAAGTAATTCACCTTGACCAAGTAGGATTCATACTAGGTATGCTGGGATGGTTTAACTTTTGAAAAACAATCAATGTAATCCATCATATAAATAAAAGACAAGAACCACATGGTCTTATGGGTTGATGCAGAAAAGGCATTTGACAAAGTCCAACATCCATTCATGATAAAGACTCTCAGCAAAATAGGAGTAGAAGGAAAATTCCTCCACATAATAAAGGACATTTATGTAAAGCCAACAGCCAACAGCACCCTAAATGGAGTGAGTCTGAAATCATTCCTCTTGAGAACGGGAACCAGACAAGGATGCCCTTTATCATCATTTTTATTCAACATTGTTCTGGAGGTCCTAGCCAGAGCAATTAGTCTAGGGAAAGAAAAAAAAAAAAAAAGCATCCAAATTGGTAAGGAAGAAATAAACTATCTCTATTTGCAGATGATATGATTTTATACACAGAAAACCCTAAAGAATCCACAAGAAAACTACTGGAACTAATAGAAGATTTCAGCAAAGTATCAGGATACAAGATAAACATGCAAAAACCAGTTGGATTCCTCTATATGAGCAAAGAGAAAGTCGAAGAGGAAATCATGAAATGAATACCATTTACAATAGCCCCAAGAAGATTAAATACTTAGGAACATATCTAACCAGAGACATAAAAGACCTATACAAAGAAAACTATGAGACACTACTGCAAGAAACCGAAAGAGACCTACGTAAGCGAAAAAACATACCTTGTTCTTCAATGGGAAGACTCAAGATTGTGAAAATGTTTATTCTACTCCAAGCAATCTATAGATAAATGCAAGCCTGATCCAAACCCTAATGGCATTTTTTAATGAGATGGAGAAACAAATCACCAAGTTCATATGGAAAGGGAAGAGGCCCTAAATAAGTAAAACAGTACTGAAAAATTAGAACAAAGTGGGAGGCCTCACACTACCTGATTTTAGTACATATTACAACACCAGGGTAGTCAAAACAGCCTGGTACTGGCACAACAGCAGGTACATAGACCAATGGAACAGAATTGAGAATTCAGACATAAATTCATCCACGTATGAGCAGCTTGTATTTAACAAAGGCCCAAAGTCCATTAAATGGAGAAAAGACAGTCTCTTTAACAAATGGTGCTGGAATAACTGGATACCCATCAGCAAAAAAATGAAACAAGACCCATACCTCTCACACCATGCAGACAAACTAACTCAAAATGGATCAAAGACCTAAATGTAAAATCTAAAATGATAAAGATCATGGAAGAAAAAATAGGAAGAACTCTAGTAGCCCTCAAACATAGCATAAACAGTATACAAAACATTGCCAGCAATGCACAAACACTGGAAGGTAAAGTCGATAACTGGGAGCTTCTAAAAATGAAACACTTATCCTCATCCAAAGGCCTCACCAAAAGAGTAAAAAGACTACCTATAGACTGGGAAAAAAAATTTGGCTACAACAAATCCGATCAGTGTCTAAATCTTTAAAATCTACAAGATACTGCCAAACTTCAACAACAAAAAGACAAATAAACCAATTAAAAAATGGGCAAAGAGTATGAACAGACACTTCACCAAATAAGACGTTCAGGCAGCTAACAGCTACGTTAGGAAACGCTCATGATCAATAGCCTTTAGAGAAATGCAAATCAAAACTACAATCAGATACCATCTTACCACAACGAAGCTGGCTCTAATCTAAAAAACACAAAATAATAAATGTTGGAGAGGTTGTGGAGAGACTGGAACACTTATACATTGCTGGTGGGAATGTAAAATGGCACAACCACTTAGGAAATCGATTTGGCGTTTCCTTTAAAAAGATAGGAGTACCATACGATCCAGCAATCCCACTCCTTGGAATATAGTGTAGAGAAATAAGAGCCCTACAAGAATAGATATATGCACACCCATGTTCACTGCAGCACTGTTACAATAGCAAAGAGATGGAAACAATCAAGGTGCCCACCAATGGACAAATGGATAAACAAATTATGGTATATTCACACAATGGAATACGATGCAACAATAGAGAAAAACAATGAATCCATGAAACATCTCATAACATGTAGGAAACTGGAAGGCATTATGCTGATTGAAATTAGTCAGTCGCAGGACAAATATTGCTTGAGACCACTATTGTAAGAACTCAGGAAAAGGTTTAAACACAGAAGAAAACATTCTTTGATGATTACGAGAATGGGGAAGGAGGAAGAGGGATATTCACTAATTACGGAGTAGACAAGAATCATTTTAGGTGAAGGGAAGGACAACACACAATACAGGGGAAGTCAGCACAACTGGACTAATCCAAAAGCTAAGCAGTTTCCTGAATACAACGAAACACTTCGAGGGACAGAGTAGCAAGGGTAGGGGTCTGGGGACCATGGTTCAGGGGACATCTAGGTCAACTGACGTAACAAATCGTATTAAGAAAGTATTCCACATCCCACTTTGATGAGTGGTGTCTGGGGTCTTGAAAGTTAGCAAGCGGCCATGTAAGATGCATCAATTGATCTCAATCCGCCTGGAGCAAAGGAGAGTGAAGAACACCAAGGACTCAAGGAAATATGAGCCCAAGAGACAGAAAGTGCCACTTAAACCAGAGACTCTAACAGCCTGAGACTGGAAGAACTAGATGGTGCCCGGTTACCACCAATGACTGCACTCTAAGGGAACACAACAGAGAATCTCTGATGGAGCAGGAGAAAAGTGGAATGCAGACCTCAAATTCTAGTAAAAGAGACCAGGCTAAATGGTCTGACTGAACACTGGAAGGACTCCAGAGGTCATGGCCCTTGGACTCTCTGTTAGCCCAAAACTAAAACCATTCCGAAGCCACTTCTGCAGACAAAGATTAGACTGGATTATAAGACATAAAATGAAACTGGTGAGGATTGTGCTTCTTAGCTCAAGTAGACACATTGTGACTGTGTGGGTAAAGCCTCTCTGGAGGCGAGATGAGAAGGCAGAGGGGGACAGGAACTGGATGAATGGACACAGGAAATACACAGGGGAGAAAGAAGGAGAGTGCTGTCACATTGTAGGGAGAGCAACTAGGATCACCTTAACCATGTCTGTATAAGTTTTTGTATGAGAAACTTACTAGAATTGTAAACTTTCACTTAAAGCACAATAAAAAGAATACTTAATATTAAAAAAAAGAATTGTTATCCATACACATTTGCTAAATATTTACTTCTGAAAAGCTTCCATATACCATAACTTCCCCATTACCCTCACTCTGTTTATGATTTTTAAAATAAGCTTAAAAATTTCAATTTAGAACAATTTTATATCTTGCTATTATGATTTCACTTAAAGTAAATTTATTGCCAATCATAGCTTTTATAACAAAATATTAATTCTTTTTCCCTTGCAAATAATTCATTTGATTGGACTATATATATATATATATATATATATATATATATATACATTTTTTCTCAATGAGTCCATGTTTAAATTTCTTGTTTATAATTTCTTTTCTTATCCACTCCAAGCCTGGAAATACAATTTACAGAATGTAGTAGCAAGTTTTGATATAAGACCGTGGATTCACTTTGGAAACCCTGGTAACATAGCGGTTAAGAGCTACAGCTGCAAACCAAAAGGTTAGCAGTTCAAATCCACCAGGTACTCCTTGGAAACCCTATGGAGCAGTTCTACTCTGTCGTATAGGGTTGGTCGGAGTCAGAACCCACTCGATGGCAACGGGTTTTAGGGAACTTACTTTATGCTACATAAAAAAAGAAAATATAGCCATCAATTTACATATTATTTAGGTCAACAATTAGGTTATCAAACACTTATCATTTATTAGTCACCGTGCAGGTCATGGTGCCATGAATAGTGATGTTTATGGTCTCCAGATACCAAAAGAAAAATGAGTAGTGATGGTGAACATTTAGAAATTTATTTCATCTAATAAAAAGGAAATACTTTTTTTCTGATTTTTGATGCTCTACCCACTTTTTTTTTTTTTTACCCACTGTCATCTGATGCCTACAGCCACGTTTTCTTAGCATTAGAAATATTTGTTTGTTTTTCTGTGAAAGTAATTTACAAGTGAGAACAACTTTCGTGAGGGAAGGGGTCATGTGCACCCTCTGAGGGAGGCTGAGGAATATACTCAGCATTGCATAATCCAGTATATCAGCTGATGCCTTATTGTTTTCCTTGGCAATTTTATTGCATACTCCCAGAAATAAAACAAATTAAGAGAACAGTTTATTGTGATACACTCAGTGATTATTTTTGAAAGCTGGAAGGATATATTTATTTTTACCTTTCAAATATTTTTGATATGAAAATAAAATGGCAGAAATCTTAATGAAAAGTATAATTTCTGAGATTATTCTATAAAATATGAGAAGAACAAAAGAATTTATTTTGTATTCTCCTATGTAATTTCCATCTATCCTATATCAGTATTTTTGAAGATTGGGTTACTTCAGAGTCTATGTCTTATTTTGTTAGAAAAAAATTTTAAAAACTACCAAATTATTTTAACATTGGTCTTTACCACTTACGCAAATCTAATTCCCCTTCAACACTGAAATTTTACCCTCTGTGTACTTAGCTACATTCCCAAATTTCTCACTGGAATGACAAGATTTTGTTAATTTTAGATGAGTGGAATCACAAACATGAATTTTTGTCTAGAATGTGGGCAATTAGTTATAATATTCTAGTTTATGCTGTAGTATAACACCAGTGATTAAAAAAAAATCTCTATCATAAAACCACAATAGTGGATTTCTGGATCACGCTGCATGTTATCTTGGGATTTGTCCTCCCTCAGGGAACAGGCTGATGGTGCTTCCCTCATTGTGAAGCAACAGCAATTTCTGGAAGATGGAAAGAACATGGAATTTCACTCGCTGGCTCTAAATTCTTGCCATGGGTTATGCATGCCACTTGCACTAATGTTTCACAGTCCACACCTAACTTCAGAGAAAAGGGAAGTGCAATCTAAACTTGAGCCAGGAAGGATGAAGATCAGATGATTAACCAACATTCCTAATCAAGTAGTTCACCCTTCTGGGTCCCAACTCCTCTCCAAAGGAGACAACCAAATGTCCCGTTCAGTCATGGAATAAGCTCAAAGCCCAGGATCTCTTGGTGATAAGCAGTCACCAATAAGGTCCATCTTTTATCTGATGACCTGTGAATTATCTAAATTTCCCAGTTATCCAAATATCCAGCATGTCTTGGTTGGACAGGGAGAGGATAACGGAAATAAACACTGGTATTAAGAAAGAAAGAATGAGATATCCACAGGAATCGTGGGTCCCCAGAAATTCTGAAATTCCATTAGGCAGACATTTAAAGGTCCACTATATTTCTGATGAGGAATAGTCACTGATAAGGCCACTTTTCTGCCTCCTTGGAGTAGTTTTCACATTCATTTTTTTGATAGCATAGCCCCTGGATCTTCTCTCTGAGATATGCTTTTTAAAAGATTCATATTGCCTTATCTGCCATGATGCAAAACCCCAAAAAACCCACTGCTGTTGAGTCGATTGTGCCTCATAGCGACCCTATAGGACAGAGTACAACTGCCCCATAGAGTTTCCAAGGAGCGCCTGGTGGACTCGAACTGCCAACCTTTTGGTTAACAGCCATAGCACTTAACCACTACGCCACCAGGGTTTCCTATCTGCCATGATAATTGTGGAATATACTCTTATGGTTGCTAAAGAGTGTTTTCAACTAACTTTCTGCCCATGGTGTTTGGAGTCTGTGATAAAGAGACTATCATTTGACAAGTATTTACTGCCTTCTGCTGATCACATGAGGAGCACACTTCTTCACTCCATCACGCGTTAACCTAGTGATTTGATAAACTTTGCTCAATAGCATGTGGCTGAAAGTGTCTGTATACCACTTCTAAGCCTAGAGTTTCAGCGATATTATATTTTCATATTTCTCTATTGTTTCTTCCATCATCATGAGAAGAAAATGTCTCCAGTAGGTTGTCTCTTTCAAAAACTTTTTTCTAAGCCTAATTTCCTCATCTAAAAATCAGTTATCAGGAGAGAGATCACTAGCTATTTCAAAAGAGAGAACAGAATTCAGATAAGTACTTCAATAGGAGATGAAGGAATCAAGGAACCAAACAAGGGAAGCTGAATCAACCTGGAGACTCCCATCAGTATGTTGCTCCCAACACCCTGGAAACCGTCAAAAAGCAGGACAAGGTGGCTTCCAGGACCCCATGGGTGGGGCCCTCATGCAGAACCCAGAACCAAGGTGAGGACCAGCAGACAATATTTGAAACCATGAAGAGAGTGGCTATCTTATTGAAAGTGAAATCGTGGCGAGCCGTGGTTACTTCCAGGAACTATAGTTGAAGTGGGGAAAGAGAGAAGGAGAAATTTGCTGACTTCTGTCCTATAGCCTTTCTAATCTTCTGACAGTCTTACATTGTGATTTCCTACAAGAAATATGCTGGCAAAGGATCTTGGGAAATGTAGTTCTCCTTGGTATGGAGTCAAATAAAGTCAGTGAAAGTATCTGAAAACCAAGGAGCATTACAAAACATGCTGGCTAATATGAAAAAATAAAAACCAATCATGTTGAGTCAATTACAACTCATAGCAACCCTATAGGGCGAAGCAGAACTGCCTTGTAGGGTTTTCAAGGAGCAGCTGGTGGATTTAAACTGCCAACCTTTTGATAAGTGTCGGCTTTTAACCACTGCACCACCAGGACTCCAAGCTAATAATCCAAAAAAAAATAAAGCCTGTCTTATATGGTGTGTGTGAGCATCTTCATATCTAGAGATTTTTTTTCTTAAAATCTGCTTTGTTTAATATTTTATAGCTAAACCATATTTTCTTTTAATTAATATTTGTCTTACGTATCTTTTTGTCCTTTTAAATTTCATATATTCTTTGTCTTTATATTTAAATATGCCTCCTTAAAATTTCACTCAAGTAAAATTTTGCTGAAGATAATTAAAAAATGGCTGCAGCAGTACATCAACAGGAAACTGCCAGAAATTCAAGCCGATTCAGAAAAGGATGTGGAAACTAATGGGCCGCAACTACCACAGCCTCCACCAGACTGAGTCCAGCATAACTAGATGGTGCCCAGCTACCACCAACGACTGCTCTGACAAGGATCACAATAGAGGGTCCAGGACAGAACTGGAGAAAAATGCAGAACAAAACTATAACTTACAAAAAAAGACCATACTTACTGGCCTGACAGAGACTGGAGAAACCTCGAGAGTATGGCCCCTAAGTGTCCTTTTAAATCAGTACTGAAGTCACTCCGAAGGTTCACCCTTCAGCCAAAATTTAGACAGACCCGTAAAACAAATCAAGACTAAATGGGCACACCAACCCAGGGGCAAGGATGAGAAGGCTGGAGGGAACAGGAAAGCTGATAATGGGGAACCCAAGGTTGACAAGGGTAGAATGTTGACATGGTGTAGGGTTGGCAACCAATGTCACAAAACAGTATGTGTATTTATTGCCTAATGAGATATTAATTTGCTCTGTAAACCTTCATCTAAAGCATAATTAAAAAAAAAGAGAGAAAAATCAAAATATCTACCTGATAACATTTGGGAATTACTGTTATTTCCATCATTGCTATCACATAATAACAATTATAACATGTGCATTGTTAATTATAATTACAACATTTATTGTGCACTGTCAGGAACAGTACCAAGTACTTTTCATACATTGCTCATTCCATGCCCGTATTAACCCCATGAAGTAGGTGCTATTATCACATCCAGAGTCCTGTGGATAGTAATGGGTAGGAATGTAAACCTAGGTTGAAATTCTTAACCACTGTTACATTAACTTCAGTTCTACTTCTGGCCACGGTGGTTCTGTTTTTATATATTAATTGACTAAATGTATTGAGGAAGACTGAGACTATAAACCTAGAGAGATAAATTTGAATATGTAAGTATATAGCCAGTGGAAGGATTTCAAAGGATAATGGAATCAGGGTATTATAATGAAGAAAGATCTGGATCATTGGGATGGCAGACCAAAGAGTAAGAAACGCTAACTCTTCAGATGAACTATGTGAGCACTACCCAACTGGCACAATGGTAAATTCCATCACTTGTCTTGTCAAAGAAGATATGACATACTGAAGCCATATACAGCTGTATTTCTGTATGACTTGATTCTGATCCATTGGGCAGACAACCATGTATAATGACTCTGATCTACAAGAAACATGTGCTCTGTGTGCTAGGCTTTGGGTACACAGATATATGTTCCCTTTCTTTTCTTTTTTAAAAATAAGTTGTGGTTAAATAAATATTAAAATAGAAAAATCCTGATTTGAAAGAAAAAAAATAAAGAAAATGACACGGAAGGAGGGATATAATTGCTGATGTCCAGTGGATCTTGGCTAAAAGCTGAGAATACCAGAAAGATGTTTATTGTTGTTGTTATTAGGTGCAGTGGAGTCGCTTCCGACTCATAGCGATCCTATGTACCACAGAAAGAAGCACTGTCCGGCCCCGTGCCATACTTACAATCGTTGTTATGCTTGAGCCCGTTGTTGCAGACACTGTGTCAATCCATCTCATTGAGGGTCTTCCTCTTTTAAGCTGACCCTGTACTTTACCAGGCATGATGTCCTTCTCCAGGGACTGATCTCTTCTGACAACATGGCCAAAGTATGTTAGATGCAGTATCACCATCCTGGCTTCTAAGGAGCATTCTGGCTGTACTACTTCCAAGACAGATTTGTTTGTTCTTTTGGTATATTAAATATTCTTTGCCAACACCACAATTCAAAAGCATCTATTCTTCTTCAGTCTTCCTTATTCATTGTCCATCTTTCACATGCATATGAGGCAATTGAAAATACCACTAATGCTTGGAACCTGAAATATACGACGTATGAATCTAGGAAAATTGGAAATCTTCAAAAACGAAATGGAACACATAAGCATCGATATCCTAGGCATTAGTGAGCTGAAATGGACTGGTACTGGCCATTTTGAATCGGACAACACGTAGCCTACTACGCCAGAAATGACAACTTGAAGAGGAATGGTGTTACATTTATCGTCAAAAAGAACAATTCGAGGTCTATCCTGAAGTACAGTGCTGTCAGTGATAGGATAATATCCATAGGCCTATAAGGAAGACCAGTTAATATGACTATCATTCAAATTTACGCAGCAACCACTAAGAACAAAGTTGAAGAAATTGAAGATTTTTTTCAGCTTCTGTAGTCTGAAATTGATTGAACGTGCAATCAGGATGCATTGGTAATTACTGGTGATTAGAATGTGAAAGTTGGAAACAAAGAAGAACAATTGGTAGTCGGAAAATATGGCCTTGGTGATAGAAACAACGCCGGAGATTGAATGATAGAGTTTTGTGAGACCAATGACTTCTTCATTGCAAATACCTTTTTTTCACCAACATAAACGGCAAATATGCACATGGCCCTCGCCAGATGGAATACACAGAAGTCAAAACGACTACATCTATGGAAAGAGACAAAGGAAAAGCTCAATATCATCAGTCAGAACAAGGCCAGGGGCTGACTGTGGAACAGAAAGATCTTTCTGTGTTAATTATTGACTATTCAAAGGCATTTGACTGAGTAGATCATAACAAATTTTGGATAACATTGCAAAGAGTGGGAATTCCAGGACACTTAATTTTGCTCATGCGGATTCTCTACATAGACCAAGAGGCAGTAACTGGAACACAACAATGGGACACTGCTTAGTTTGAAATCAGAAAAGATGTATATCAGGATTGTATCCTTTCACCATACTTATTCAATTTGTATGCTGAGCAAATGATCTGAGATGGACTATATGAAGAAGGAAGCATCAGGATTAGAGAAAAACTCATTAACAACCTGCAATATGCAGAACACACAGCCTTGCCTGTTGAAAGTAAAGAGGACTTGAAGCACTTGCTGATGAAGATCAAAGACGTCAGCCTTCAGTATGAATTACACCTCAAAATAAAGAAAACAAAAATCCTCAAAACTGGACCAGTAACCAACATCGTGATAAATGGAGAAAATGCTGACGTTGTCAAGGATTTAATTTTACTTTGATCTACAATTAACTCCAGTGGAAGCAGCGGTCAAAAAATCAAAGGATGTATTGCATTTGGCAAATTGGCTGCAAAAGCCCTCTTTAAAGTGTTAAAAAGCAAAAATGTCGCTTTCAGGACTAAGGTGCACCTGACCCAAGCTATTGTATTTTCAGTTGCCTCTTATGCATGTGAAAGATGGACAATGAGTAAGGAAGACCAAAGAAGAATCGATGCCTTAGAATCACGGTGCTGGTGGAAAATATTGAATATAAAATGGACTGTCAAAAGAATGATCAAATTTGTCTTGGAAGAAGTACAGCAAGAATGCTCCTTAGAAGCGAGGATGGCAACATTTTGTCCCATGTAATTTGGACATATTATAAGGAGGAACCAGTCCCTGGAGAAGGACATCATGCTTAGTGAAGTAGAGGGTCAGCAAAAATGATGGATTAACACAGTGGCCGCAATAATGGACTCAAACATAGAAATGATAGGTTGGGCGAAATGGGGCAGTGTTTCATTACGATGCACATAGGGTCACTCTGAGTAGGAACCAACATGAAGGAACCTAAGAACAACAATTTAAAATACTAAAAGATTTTCTCCAGTCTAGATTCTTTGCTTGGAACATTTCTATTTACATTTGCTGAAAAACTTGTGTTTTTCAGCTTATTAGTGTTTTTATTTTAAATTAAAAAAATCTTTATATTATTCAATGTAGTGATTTTTAGTTACCTATCTTCTCCGTGTCCCCCCTTCATCTCATTCTTGTCTTCTTTGGATTGATTATTTTTTGCATTTCACAATTTCTTTGTATCATTTAAGGCAATATTCACTTTACTTTTTTATGTTTAGTGATAATCTAGGATAATGTACCATACACTTAATTAATCAAAAACTAATTTTATTAGAACTTCATCTACTCAAACAATAAAAGATATTATATATTTTAACTCATATCTTCACAGCTATTGCTGTCTAACAAAACACCACGAAACTTGGCAGTTTAAAACAATAAGTTACTATCTCCCCAGGATTCTGGGTTGAGTGGGTTGGTTCTCTGCTAGAATGTCCATTTTGAAGTTGCAATCAGATACTGGCTGGAGTCATCTGAAAACCTATTGGGCTGGATGTCCAAGAATACTTCTTCACTCCCATGTCTAGTGCCGCAATGCTGCTCCATGGGACCTCTCTCTCCAGCAGACAATTATGGGCTTTTTATGTGACCTACAAGTTCTTGACCGAGTTCTCAGCCACTCTACTTGGTGCCATTCACTGAGAAAGAATTTTCTGCAGATTTCCTGGACCTACTTGAGGAGCTGGGAGGTTAATTTCTAGCTAACTCAGACAGAATTGTGTTGTCCCTTACATTCCCTGGTTTATTCAGAGTTCTTCTGAATCCTCACCTTTAGGGGCCTTGTAGTTTATCTCCTGTTGTCCATGAAACACAGAGCCATGAAAGTTGATACAGCATTGTTTTTTTATTTCCTTTGACTAATATTCTGGTAAAGAAGCTACTTCCTTCTGCCTTATTTTTCTAATTACTGTTTTTATTTGTGTATGTGTGTGTCTGTGGTATATATATGCAGTTCTTTAATGCATGAAAGAAAAACTTAGATCCACATGCCTATAATCTCTTTCCAAGTCTGTCTATCTATCTATTCAACTAGCTCTGTGTGTTGGTTATGATACCTCATCTGCCATGTTTCCAGGTACTGAAGTCTCTGTCATGTTATTTTCACATTACTAACTTAAATTAATCTTGATAATACATATATTTTTAATTTTAGGAATGCTGTTTTTATAGACAGAATAGCTGTATATCAGAGAAGCTAACTTACCCAAGGTACATGTTCTTAGTTGACTGATCCCAGATGGCAACCCCTGGCCCTCTCACAGAAAAATCTAAGTGGTTTTCCTCAACCACATTGTTTTTGATTTTTCACTTCTAGAACATCTTAAAACTTTAATCAAAGCCGAAGTGGTAAGACTTCTCTGTAATATAAAATAATTCTAAACAGATAAAAATATTATTTTCAGAACAATGGTTCCAGATTATATGAAGTAGGGAAAGAGAATTATAACCCCTTTTATTCAAATGCAGTTCATATCTTTATTATGGGTTTTAGATAACACATATATTCACCTGAGCACTATTCCAGGGTGTGTATATGTGTGTATGTGTGTGTGTGTATCCACAAAGCACAGCAGTTTAAAACAATTATTTATTTTGCAAATGAATTTGCAATTTCAGCAGGTTTCATCAGGGACAGCTCATCTCTACTCCACGCTTCATCAGTGGAAGTGGCTCAACTGGGAGCTGAAAGATACACTTGCATGATGTGCCACCAAGGACTGAAAAAAATGGCTTTGAATTTGGCCGGGCTCTCAGCTGGGGATGTGCACTAGAAGTCTTGGTTTCTCTCTTTGTCACAGCATGGGGATTATATAATTGCACCAACACAATTACTCTTAAGACATTTCTTAAAATAGGGAATGGGGTAGCATACAGTCACTTGCAACTCTAAAATTCTGGTAGAAATTGTTGCCAGCTCCTTAACTAAGATTCAGTGTGATTCTCTGGGAATTATTCTACATGATTTTTGCCTCTGCTTTCTGAGTCACCCTTGCTCTACCATGAGAAAACTGAGTAGTCACCTCAATCAGCTTACTCAGACCAAACTAGTGGTATTTCTGTCAGAAAAACATGCTTGCAAACATTGCGAGTTTTCCGTGAATCTTACTGGAATTTACTCCATTAGGCATAACCCACAACTACCAACCTTGGGCTTCCTGTGACTCTGCTGCACTACAGTGCCCTAAAACATTTTAGTAGTCCTATTTATTTTTAACTAAAGAGAACCTACAGGACTCTCAAGATTTATAGAAGGTCTTTTGTCTGTTTGGATGTTTATTTAAGGTACAGTGTCTTAAATCGTCCTGAAGCCTTAATAAATGATTTTAGAGTCACAACTTGTGTTGGATCTTTGGCCTGAGGCCCTTTCTTAATTTGAGACTTCTTTGCTGAAAGAAAGTTTTATTTTTGAATCCACTGTGTACTGACTCCTTTGTACACAATATATTTTTTTCTTCAGCTCATCTCTCTACTCTTATGTTTTAACATAGGTCATGAAAAGCCAATTAGCATTTTTATATTCTGTCTGGAAGTTTCTTTAACAAATCTTCCCACAGCAACATTTTGCAAATATTTCTTGATGTCTTCTTACGTATTTTATGTTTGATGGTCACATTGGGTCCTTATTTCATTTGAATTTATTTTATCTTCATTATGTGATTTAGGATCTACATTTAGTTTTCAAAAGGTATTATCCCCATCAAAATTAATGATTTCCATTATTTATCAAAAAATACAAATTATGCACGTATCATATGCTATTTAGAAACTCAATCACTCATACTTATTGCCAGAGCCCTAATTTCAGAGCAAAAACACCACTGCAAAGTATGACAGGAGGACAAATATAATTTTTAATTAGTTTACCATATATAAAAACAATCACATAGGAACAATGGAGCCAGATTGGCAAAGTAAGAGCAAAATAACTTGATAACACAAAAAGAAGAATTTAAATGGGATGAACAAAATAGCAAAACAATATTTTAGAAATGTAACCTGTATCCAGTTTGTTTGCTGCCCTTTTGGCAAATTATGCTCAGCATTGATATCACATAAAATGTCTCTCCAGCCACCTCCTCAAGGCACCCTTGACTTCTTTATTTCTCACACTGTATATAAGGGGGTTCAAGACAGGTGTGAAGATGGTATAAAACACTGAGACCACCTTATCATGGTCCTCTGAATCGTTAGATTTGGGCCTCATGTAGATGAACATGATGGTGCCATAGAAGAGTCCCACAACCACCAGGTGAGAGGAGCAGGTCTTAAAGGCTTTTTTCCCAGCTCCAGCTGACCGCATGCAGAGCACTGCAGCCAGGATAAGGCTGTATGAGGCCAAAATGAGAGACAAAGGGATCAAGAGCATCAGAATGCAGCAGACATACATGAAAAACTCAAAAATCGTGGCGTCAGCACAGGCAAGGCGTACCAGTGATGGTGCTTCACAGAAAAAGTGATTGATTTCCCGTGAGTGACAGTAAGGGAAGCTCAAAGTGGCACCAGCCTGCATCAGCCCATCGATCTCTCCCAGGAGCCAGGAACCTGACGTCACGAGTAAACAGAGCTTCTGACTCATGAGAATGGGGTAGCACAGTGGGTGACATATGGCCACATAGCGGTCATAGGACATGGCCGTTAAGAGGAAGCATTCACTCCCTCCCAGAGTGAGAAGCAGGAAGATCTGGACTCCACAGCCAGTGGGAGAGATAGACCTAGTGTCCATCAGGTAGTTGGCTGCCATTTTGGGAACGATGGTGGAGACCAGCGGCATGTCCATGAAAGAAAGCTGGCTAAGCAGGAAGTACATGGGCATGTGGAGTTGAGGGTCCACATGAATGAGAATGATCATAAGGGTGTTGCCCATCAGTGAGGTGATGAAGATCATAAGCACCATGGCAAACAGGAATAGGTGGATCTGTGTGTGGTTAAAGGCCCTAGAAGAATGAAGTTTATTCCTGTGGTGCCGTTTGCATTGACCATGGCTCTACTGGTGCCTGAAAGATGTAAAATGATGCAGAAATAAGATTTGTTTAAAAGGAAAAAAAAAAAAAATTTTTTTTTTTTTTTTAAAGGAAGCTTGTACATATCTTTATGAAAACTTGATCAAATGACTTGGGAAATCTCAGACTTGGAGGGCTAATTTCTACTATAATCTTTCACTTACAAACAAGATTTTTGCCATAGCATAGTACTATCCACCTCTGCTGTTACTATACATTATTTTTTATTCACACAAAATTAGATAACATACATGTACAGTAGTACAACTTACACCTCTATTGTTTTTTAATAATTTGTCAGTATGCCACACGTAATTTACTCATGGTGTTAAGAAATATTACTTACACAATCCGAGTTCTTTACACTTTGGGTATTTCTATATTGAAGGAAATTCAGATTTATGCACTTTAGTAGGTATTGAGGTGATATGCCTATAGTTATTACTTTTGCATGTGTTTTAGATATTTGCTTAATGGATTCTCACATGATTTTCTTCAATATCAAGACAAATAAATTACAACTGATAAAACTAAGTTTGATGGGGAAAAAACAAAAGCAAAAATTCTCTATTCCACACTTACATGCAGCCTGTGCTCTAAACACACTAGGCTTTCAGCCACCACAGATACTACTGTACCCATCGCCATATCATTTATATTATCATGACTTGCTTTCCTGATCATGGTGCCTACATCTCATTAAGTTTAGAACCCCCTCAACATTTAAACTTTTATGTATTATGTTCTCAAACAATGCTGCTGATTTTAATTTAATATATAATATATCCATTCTAAGGGAGCCCTGGTGGCACAGTGGTTAAGCTTTCGGCAGCTAACCAAAAGGTTGGCAGTTCAAACTCACCACCACTCCTTGGAAACTCAATGAGGCAGGTCTACTCTGTCCTATAGGGTCAGAATTGACTTGACAGCACAGGTGTTTGGGTTTTATCCATTCAAAAAAGTTAATAATTTCATAAATGAACATAATTTGTATTGCATGCAATTTTCACATAAATTTGGACATCGATAATCTTATACTTCTAAAAGTAGAAGACAAAAACTAATCCATTGATTATGACTTATCCAAATGATATTCTCATATAATGAACCTGAGGGCCAACATCTCCCACAGGTAAAATATACAGGCACTCATTCACTTTCAGAATAGCTCCTCTTTTCACTAGAACCTATAACTTCCGTTTCTTTTACGTCTAAGTATTTTTGGTGGTAGGAATGGATGCACATGTAAATGGATTCACCTATTATACTTAGGTAGGTGGTGTCTTTTGCTCACAAATTCAAATTGTCAGAGAGAGCTGTGAATTCAGGATTACCAACAGTATTATGTTTGGACTTCATTCATAATCTGTGGTGTAGTAAATCCTTTTTTAGTTTTTCTGTAATTTATTTGGAAAACATTGCAAATTTTGTGAATGGTCTATGATCTTCACACCTTTAATACATATTAAAATTTTTTGATTCTTAGTATATACCAACATTGACTTTCATATCAATAAAATATGTAGATGTTCCATTTTTCAAAATTGATATAAATATGCTATAATAGTGAGCATATCATTCTTTTATGCTTTGTTCCCTCAAATATATATATTTTGAGTGAAATATATATATATTCAGTTTAATATGTTTTTAACTACTGCCAAATTTTATTACATCATATATATGCAATTTATATATATAAATATAGATGTATATATATATATAATGTTTATTTAAGAATACTTAGCTTCTTTCCAATCTTTTGTTAATATAACCCATATCCTTGTGCATGTGGCAATATTTTCTCAAGTAAATATTTCACTAGAATATTTTGGGTTTAAGATAATTGCATCTCCACCTTTTACACTCCAGTCAACTGTCAATTTGTGTGATAATTCCTCCACATATTTTACTGTTAGATGCGATAATTAACAGCAATCATGTAAGTGTGAAAATAAATTTAAATTGCATGTCACTTAAGTTACATGGCAGAAACTCTTTTAATCTATTTATCGACCTCTTGGATTTCTTCTGCAAACTGTGAATATCTCTAATTCATGGTTTCTAGATTGTTTGGCTTTTTCTTAATAATTTAAAGAATTTCCCACGTATTTTGTAATTTATATATTTAATTATATATTTAATTTATATATCTTTATAACTTGTTATTTATATGCATTGTGAATATCTTCTCCAGTTGATTTTATACATTTGACATTTTTGTTATTTTGGACTGAAGTTTTGCATTTTATATTACATATATTTGGGATACTTATATGATATTAATAATTTAATATTAATGTTCTGCATTTCATTAATAGGCTACCATTTTAAACAATTTCAATGTTATTTGGATCAAACAACTTGTTATTGGTATATAAGTTGTTTGAATCTATGATCATTGTTGATTTAATATTACATTGTACTGTCTTTGCATGCATGAATATTAAACATATTAATCTCACAAAATGTATTGCTATAGTTCATCTTTTAATTTGTAGTCTCTGATTTTTTTTTTTTAAACAAAAGAGGGATAATCAGTGTTCTTAAAGGCCACTAAAACATAGGTGTAAAGTAGTCTGTGTCTGTAGATTTTTTTTTTTTTAATAATGTATTCACTTTCCTATTAGTTTCAGGTAAGCTGTGTTTTCCTATTACTTTTTAAATTCATATGACTTTCTATTTTTAAGGAAACATTTTCCTTTCCTAATCTATTTTCTTTGTTAGCGTTTCTCACTGCATTGGGTGGGTGGACAGGTCTGTGTCTCTGGCTGCCGCTGAACTGGAGGTCATGACATGCAAAGTTCATTCACTTAAGCCGGCCCTGGGTCAGGGCACACTGGGTATAGACATACGAGTTACGAGTTGCTTAAATAACATGAAGACTAAGAGTCAGAACTCTAAAGACCTGTCCATATTTTGTTCACAAATACGTGTGATATTTGGGAAAGGTCACTTACTTTCCTATGAGCCACTCTCCTTGTTTCTAGACTGGGAAAATTCGCAGACTTTGGTAGACAGCTGACCTGGAGCACTGGTTTCATTTGTTTCCATCGGGGCTCATTCTCTGCTTCGGCGATTTGATAACCACCTGCTAAGGCCCTGAGATTAAGGGCAGCTTTCCAATGTTTCTCAGATGCCAAGATTCAATGAATATGATTTTGAAAGTCTTCTGTAGATTTAAATTTAAGATGAAATTATTTTAAACTAACAGTATTTGAAAATGTTATCATATCAGGCATTCTATTCGCTGGACAAACAGTTCATATAATGTGAAATAAATGTATATTTCACATTTAGTCGGCATGAATTATGAAGTTCAGAAAAGTTACATGACTGATCTAATAATAAACATTTAAACTGGTAGCTGCATTCATCTGAAGGTTGTCTAAACGTAAAAGTACATATTTAATGGCCAGGTTTCTAGAGTTTGAATACCTATGCCACTGTTTAGTAGTTGGATAAATTTGAGCAATATGCTTAAACCTCAGTTTCATTATGTGCAAAATATTACTATAGGATTATTTGATAACTACAAAATAAAATGTATATAAGTACATTGGAGAATGCATGCACAAGAAGATAGCTCTATAAAGTTATTGATTATTATCATTATTATAGGTCATCCATAGATGTTTCCTACCAAAATATTTTGAAAGTTTAAAATTAGTATTTTCCCATAACTCACATGTAGTGTAATGTTACTTATATCACATCAAAGAACAAAAATATCATTACGTATCAGTCTTCATTTTTCAGCATAAATGACATGTTTTCTGTATTCCTTTAGATTTTTCTGTCTGTCCTCTGTCTGTCTACCTTCTATGAATTTATTTTAAACATAGAGGAAACACTCATGACCATGGTAAACTTAATTATTCCAAGGCTATTAGGTTATTTGATTATTAATTTTGCAATGTGTTCTCATGCCTTTAATATTCAATGTGTTTAAGAATTGTAATAGATATCATGAAACTTGTCACAAATTCAATAATGTCTCAAAATTCAAACAAAATTTTTTAAAATAGCAGGTAAAAAGAAAAAATATTATCTGTATTTCACATCAAAAAGGCAGTTGTTCCCAAGTGAGTTCAATTCTGTGTAATTCCACACTACCAAAGTAGAAGAGAGATATGCAGGTCAGATAAATTTCTAGTTGTCTATAATATTTCTGTACAATTTAAAACAGGATAAAAACGTGTTCCCATTTATTTTCTAGTTGTATAAAGTGGGTAATTTCAGAAAGCTCAGGTTACTTTTAGATTCATTGTCACATTTTTCTGTCTACCTCAATGTGGTGTTCCCAGAATTAGCAAAGCTTCCCCTTTCTCAAAGTTACACTCTGTGTTACATACCCACCTGTCCAATATTCTGGCCTGGCACTAGTATGTTCATTTCTTCAGTTCAGTCCAAAACAATTCCAAGCCAAAATGACTCTTATTTCACATCTGCATGATATAGATGGAGTAACTCAGACATAACAAGGATTTTTATAACTGTAGCAAACAATGTCCCAAGTCCTATGTTAACCCTGGATGTGCATTGCCTCATGCAATGTCACAACAATTAAATGAGGTAAACTGTTACTGTTTCAGATTTGCAAATGAAGGACTGGAGGGTTAGATTAATTTATTTTTCCCTGGTGTGAAAAGTACGAAGCATGGGTCCAAAATCCTGGTCATGAAAGTAAACTCCCCACAGTTATTTTGGGCTTGCCAGCCAGTTTTTTGTTCCAATTATTATCTTAATAATGACAAAACTTTTTGAATAAAACAAACAACATAAATAAAGAATGGACCCTCAAAAACATCGTTGTTGTTAGATGCCATTAAGTCACCTAGCACACGGCTACCCCGGGCAAAATGCGCCCAGTCCTGCGCCATTCCCATAATCGGGTGTTGATCGGACTATTGCCGTCCACTGGGTTCACTTTGGCTGACTTTTCAGAAGTAGATCGCTCGCCTTTTCTTCCTAGTGCATCTCAGTCTGGGAAATCTGCTGGAGCTCACTGGAGCAACTGTGTGTTCTGTGAAGTTAGGCACCTCTCTTATAAACTGTGTGTCTCAGGTTAGTGTATTTAAAATGCGTAACTGTCTTACTTGGTAAAAATGAAAAAAGATAGTGCATGTAGAATGTTTAATTAAATTATTTATATTTAGTATGTTATCAAACATAAATTTTATCTCTACACAAACTTTTTCCCAAAGAGAAATTCATGAATAGAGAATTTAATAGAATCAGATATATGCATCCATTTACCTTAGAGTCAGAGTATTAACTAAGACTCAACTTTCCTGAGAAGCTTAGTACAGATCGTCCCCGACTTAAGACATATTTGAGTTACAACGAACTGCCCTATGACTATCCTTTTTTTAATCTTTGTACATCTTATTATCAGTAATATGTACTACATATAACGTTGTAGCACGTAATTTGTTGATGTTATCATTCTCTTGCCAACCCCAAAGACAAATAAAGATTGGATTTATAAAGATATTGTTAATAGGAGACAAAAATAATGAATTTTTTTTTAAAAAATTAGATCTACTTATATCAGAGCTGACTTATGACAGAGTCTTCAGAATGGAACCCTGTCTTACACTGGGAAATACCTGTAATATTATTTTCATAATTACAATTTGATAAAAATATATTAGTGCAATATAAGTATGAAAGGATGTTCTTTCTCACTGGAAATTAATACGTAGTTTAAACCAAATTTTTATAATTTCTATGCGTTCAAACGTTATACACTCAATGTTTCTTTATGATATGCATTACCGGTAGGAATGCAATGAAGATTAATCTCAGGGTAAAAATGAAAATCCTTTATTAGCCAATTTGGCAATATGGAGTGAGAGCCAGAGAGCTAGTCTTGTCCCTTGAAGCATTGCCATATGTTGTGGATATCATTCTAAAATATGACTAAAAGAGAAGGGATGGGAGGAGACCCTGTAAACACAAAGGGCTTATTTTGCAAGGTTTTCCATAACGTGCGTCCTGAACTATTATAGAACTAATAAATTTCCCATGGAACACAATATAACAGCTGGAACAATCTTAGATATCATGCTAATTGTATAAACAATATTTTTCAAATTGTAAAAAATGTGTATGGAAGAATATAAAAGGAATAGTTATGATGTTATCAAGTGCAATCCAGGTGCTTTAATTTCTGTGCTTTCCAAATAGTATGATTGTGATATAGTTTTTAAAATTACAGAAATTAAGTGGGCCACAATGAAAGCATTAGCGCATACCATCCCCTGTTGTAAGCACTCAGTCTAGGAGTCGTAGCACTAACCTGCATCAGAGGAGCCACCGTGCAGGAGGTGTGGAATACTCTAAGCCTCTGGTTCCCAGATCACTGTTCGGATCCCCACCACTGCCTCTGTTGCCGGTATAAAATACAAGGCACCTGGCTAAAACCTTAGGGATTCCTGAGCTTCAGGCTGCAGAAATGCTCGTGGGAAAGCATTCGGAAGAATACAGATGACCACATACTCTCCTCATTTATCACCTCCATACAGGATTATTTTAAAATTTCAGGATATTTGATCTCTGAAGAAAATGGCCTGTTTTATCAACATGCTAAAGTCAGGATGCAATTATTTTGAATATGATGCTTGCCTTATAATATTATTAGTACTAAATGAGTTACGATGCATAAAGCACTTAACTCATGCCTGGAAAATACACCTAGTCCACAATCCTGTTAATCTAAACTTTCACAATAACTAATGTGTCAAGAAAGAGCTGGTAATGATGTGGGGAATAGAGTGGACTTTTAGACATGTCTTACCCAACAAAAGGCCATGACTGAATTGAACTTTTCCAGTCTTGAAACTTTCTAGCTATATATTTTGGGCCTGTTATATAACTTCTCTGAGCCTGAGTTTAATCTTCTGTAAAAGGGGCATCAGAATGCCTCTTCCATAGGATTATTTTTAGGGGCTACTGTATAGAATAAGGAGCCCTGGTAGTGCAGTTGTTAAGAGCTCAGCTGCTGACCAAAACGCCAACAGTTCAAATTCACCAGAAGCTCCTTGGAAACTCCATGCGGCAGTTCTACTCTGTCCTATTGGGTCGCTATGAGTTGGAACAGACTTGATGACAATGGGTTTGGTTTTGGTTTTGGGTATGGAATAAATATAAAGCACCAGATCTATCAAATAAGTATAATTTCATTACCTCCTTTCTTCTCTGCTTTAGCAGGATATGTTGACTTATGGACTGATGTATAGTAATGAGAGAATTTTTTTTTTTTAATGTCTTTGTCTTGCAACAGTAAAACTCAGTTACCATTGAGTTACGTCTGACTCATGGCAACCCTGTGTGTGTCAGAGTGGAACTGTGCTCTATAGAGTTTTTAATGGGTGATTTTTCAGAAGTAGATCACCGGGCCTTTCTTCCAAGGTGCCTTTGGGTGGACTTGAATCTCCATCTTTTCAGTTAGCATCTGAACATGTTAACTGTACCACCCAGGGGCTCTGCTCCAGGAGATTATACAGTATAACTGTTAACACCACTCAGGAGCTCCAATATGGGAGGTTATATGATGCTGTGCTATATGATCAAACTATAATAAGCATTAACTGATTGATTTGTTACAGCTCTGCTTATGAACTGGTTAAGGGTTAAGAAAATGGGCTGAATTATTGCAGTGCAATGAATCACTTTTATATGGCTTTTCTAGCCCTGGTCTTGTAATTTCACAAAATGATTGTCTGGGCCAAAATTTCGCAAGGTATTAGTATATTTACTACAAAACTAGTGGATTGAAAATTCACTTAATGGGATTGTGCCCTTTGTGGTCCAACTAGGAGATTGGTCGCTGTTTCTATTCTGTTAGGCTTATATAAGGGCCAAATCCACAGAGGTTCTGGGGCCCCTCACTACCATCAAAAAGAGTGTAGAGTGGAGTGCATCCTTTGGTCCCAGGGTCCCTGCACTGAGAACTCCCTATATCAAGAAGAGAGAGTTGCAACAGTGAAGACAGGGATGGTGGGCTTGCTGGTCCATAGAGAGAGAACTGAGTGTCTTTGTGCAGGGGTGTGCCTCCTACTAAAGTACTGCAACACTTGTACATGCAGGACAGAGACCTGAGTGTGCCTGGTGTAATTTGCTTCCTTCCCCCTTTGGGCATCGTGGTGGGAACAATACATTCCCTCATGCAGGGTAGGCCTTGGTATCATGGCAGCAAGACAGAGAACCACTCTGGCCTGGGTAGCATGGTAGGAGGCAGCAGCGTAGGTCGAGAAGGGCCCAGTGGCAGAGGCTCACGAGATCCTGTGCAGGGGTCTTTCCATTAGTGAAGCAAGGCCCAGCGAGGCCCAGGGGCAGAGCAGAAGCCTCGGAAGCCATGCAGGTGTCCCGGGTAGCATAGTGGTAGCCAGAGGCAGTGGTGACATGAAGACAACATTTGACCAGAAACACAATGTGCCAGTACAGTGATATTACAAAGAATGTGAGTAGTTTGGAGAAGAATAAGCAGATCTGCTTTGAGAATTTGCTTTACTGTTTACTGTTTGCTTTCCAGAAATAATAATAATGGCTTTCACTTTGCCAATATTGTGTAAATGTCTTGACTACAAATGGCCATAGCACTTATGGAATGGTTGATGCCAGTGGTTGTACATGCCTCATTCCTAGTTGTCTGGTAGTTTAAGGCACATCCTGTTTGCATGTGCAATGTGGTTAGATAGACAAACCACACAATTATATAATTATACTAGGATTGTCAAACCAATTTATGAAGGGATATTTGAATTTTATTTTCAAACAGGCATATACCTATGGATATAGTCAATAGTATGAGAAAAGAGAAGATGTAAGTAGAAATATACGTCAAATTCTGTTAACCCTGAATAAATTAATTAAAAGAGAAAATAATAACATTAATATCAACAACAAAAATCAGGACAGTTAATATTTATTGAGTTATTAATTTCTGACAAAACAATAATAGTAGGGGACTTCAACATACCGCTTGTGGTGAAGGACAGGACATCCAGAAAGAAGCTCAATAAAGACACGGAAGACCTAAATGCCACAATCAACCAACTTGACCTCATAGACATATACAGAACACTCCGCCCGACAGCAGCCAAGTATACTTTCTTTTCTAGTGCACATGGAACATTCTCTAGAATAGACCACATATTAGGGCATAAAGCAAGCCTTAGCAGAATCCAAAACATTCAAATATTACAAAGCATCTTCTCTGACCATAAGGGCATAAAGGTGGAAATCAATAACAGGAAAAACAGGGAAAAGAAATCACACTTGGAACCTGAACAAAACAAAAGACTGGATTATAGAAGGCATTAAGGATGGAATAAAGAAATTCCAATGAGAATGAAAACACTTCCTGTAAAAACGCTGAGACACAGTGAAAGCAATGCTCAGAGGTCAATTTATATCAATAAATGCACACATACAAAAAGAAGAAAGGACCAAAATCAAAGAATTATCCCCACAACTTGAACAAATAGAAAGAGAGCAACAAAAGAAACTCACAGGCGCCAGAAAAAAGAACAAATACTAAAAATTAGAGCTGAACTAAAAGAAATAGAAAACAAAAAAACAATCAAAAGAATTAGCAAGACCAAAAGCTGTTTTTTTTTTTTGAAAAAATTAACAAAATTGATAAACCACTAGCCAAACTGACAAAAGAAAAACAGGAGAAGAACCAAATAACCGGAATAAGAAATGAGATGGGAGATATTACAACAGACCCAACTGAAATTAAAAGAATCATATCAGATTTCTGGGAAAAATTGTACTCTAACAAACTTGAAAACCTAGAAGAAATGGGTGAATTCCTAGAAACACAGTGCCTACCTAAAGTAACACAAAAAGAGGTAGAACAACTAAATAGAACCATAACAAAAGAAGAGTTGGAAAAGGCAATCAACCCCCTGCTCCCCGCCCCAAAAAAGCCCTGGCCCGGACAGCTTCACTGCAGAGTTCTACCAAACTTTCAGAGAAGAGTTAACACCACGACTACTAAAGGTACTTCAGAGCATAGAAAAGGACAGAATACTACCAAACTCATTCTATGAAGCTACCATATCCCTCATACCAAAACCAGGTAAAGACACCACAAGAAAAGAAAATTACAGACCTATATCCCTCATGAACTTATATGCAAAAATCCTCAACAAAATTCTCGCCAATAGAATTCAACAACATATAAAAAAAAAAAAATTCACCATGACCAAGTGGGATTCATACCAAGTGTGCAGGGATAGTTCAACATTAGAAAAACAATTAATGTAATCCATGACATAAATAAAACAAAAGACAAGAATCCAATGATTTTATCAATTGATGCAGAAAAGGCATTTGACAAAGTCCAACACCTATTCATGATAAAAACTTGAGCAAAACAGGAATAGAAGGAAAATTTCTCAACATAATAAAGGGCATTTATATAAAGCCAACAGCAAACATCACCCTAAATGGAGAGAGCCTGAAAGCATTCCCACTGAGACTGGGAACCAGACAAGGACGCCCTTTATCACTGCTCTTACTCAACATTGTGTTGGGGGTCCTAGCCAGAGAAATTAGGCTAGATAAAGGAATAAAGGGCATCCAGATTGGCAAGGAAGAAGTAAAAGTATCTCCATTTGCAGGTGACATGATCTTATACACAGAAAACCCTAAGGAATCCTTCAGAAAACTACTGAAACTAATAGAAAAGTTCAGCAGAGTATCAGGATACGAGATAAGCATACAAAAATCAGTTGGATTCCTCTACACCAACAAAAAGAAGAAATCACCAAATCAATGCCATTTACAGTAGCCCCCAAGAAGATAAAATAATTAGGAATAAATCTTACCAAAGATGTAAAAGACTTATACAAAGAAAACTGCAAAACACTTCTGCAAGAAACCAAAAGAGACTTACATAAGTGGAAAAACATACCTTGCTCATCGATAGGAAGACTTAACATTATAAAAATGTCTATTCTACCAAAAGGGGTCTATACATTTAATGCAATTCCGATCCAAATCCCAACCACATTCTTTGATGAGATGGAGAAACAAATGACCAACTTCATATGGAAAGGAAAGAAGCCCCGGATAAATAAGGTATTACTGAAAAAGAAAAACAAAGTGGGAGGCCTTACTTTCCCTGATTTTAGAACCTATTATACCACCACAGTAGTCAAAACAGCCTGGTACTGGTACAACAACAGATTCATAGACCAGTGGAACAGAATTGAGAATCCAGATATAAATCCATCCACATATGAGCAGTTAAGTTTTGACAAAGGCCCCAAAACAGTTAAATGGGGAGAAGACAGTTTTTTTAACAAATGGTGCTGGCATAACTGGATATCCATCTGTAAAAAGCGAAACAAGACCCATACCTCACTCCATGCAAAAAAATGAGCTCAGAATGTATCAAACACCTAAATGTAAAATCTAAAAAGGTAAAGATCATGGAAGAAAAAATAGGGACACTGTTCGGAGCCCTAATACATGGCATAAATAGTATACAAAACATTATTAAAAATGCAAAACAAAAACTAGATAACTGGGAGCACCTAAAAATCAAACACCTATGCTCATCCAAAGACTTCACCAAAAGATTACCTACAGACTGGGAAAAAGTTTTCAAATATGACACTTCCGATCAGCGCCTGATCTCTAAAATCTACATAATACTGCAAAAACTCAACTGCAAAAAGACAAATAACCCAATTTAAAAATGGGCAAAAGATATGAATAGACACTTCACTAAAGAAGACATTCAGGTAGCTAACAGATACATGAGGAAATGTTCACGATTATCAGCCATTAAAGAAATGCAGATCAAAACTACAATGAGACTTCATCTCATTCCAACAAGGCTGGCGTTAATCCAAAAAACACAAAATAGTAAATGTTGGAGAGGCTGTGGAGAGATTGGAACACTTATACACTGCTGGTGGGAATGTAAAATGGTACAAGCACTTTGGAAATCAATTTGGGTCTTCCTTAAAAATCTAGAAATAGAACTACCATAAGATCCAGCAATCCAACTCCTTGGAATATATCCCAGAGAAATAAGAACCTTTACAGAAACAGATATATGCACACCCATGTTTATGCAGCACTGTTTACAATAGCAAAAAGATGGAAGCAACCAAGGTGTCGTCAACGGATGAATGCATAAATAAATTATGGTATATTCACACAATAGAATACTACACATCGATAAAGAACAGTGGGGAATCTGTGAAACATTTCATAACATGGAGGAATCTGGAAGGCATTATGCTGAGTGAAATTAGTCAGTTGCAAAAGGACAAATATTGTATAAGACCACTATTACAAGAACTTGAGAAATAGTTTAAACTGAGAAGAAAACATTCTTTTGTCATTATGAGAGGGGGAGGGAGGGAGGGCGGGAAAGGGGTTTAGATAGTAGATAAGAACTATTTTAGGTGAAGGGAAAGACAGCACACAATACAGGGGAGGTCAGCACAATTGGACTAAACCAAAGGCTGTTTCCTGAATAAACTGAATGCTTCAAAGGCCAGCGTAGCAGTGGCAGGGGTTTGCAGACCGTGGTTTCAGGGGACATCTAAGTCAATTGGCATAATAAAATCTATTAAGAAATCATTCTGCATCCCACTTTGAAGAGTGGCGTCTGGGGTCTTGAACGCTAGCAAGCAGCCATCTAAGATGCATCAATTGGTCTCAACCCACCTGGATCTAAGGAGAATGAAGAACACCAAGGACGCAAGGTGATTACGAGCCCAAGAGACAGAAAGGGCCACATGAACCAGTGACTACATCATCCTGAGACCAGAAGAACTAGATGTTGCTCGGCTAGAACCAATGACTGCCCTGACAGGGAACACAACAGAGAACCCCTGAGGGAGCAGGAGAGCAGTGGGATGCAGACCCCAAATTCTCATAGAAAGACCAGACTTCATGGTCTGACTGAGATTAGAAGGACCCTGGTGGTCATGGCCCCCAGACCTTCTGTTGGCCCAGGACAGGAACCTTTCCTGAAACCAACTCTTCAGACATGGATTGGACTGGAGAATAGGTTGGAGAGGGACGCTAGTGAGGAGTGAGCTTCTTGGACACTTGAGACTATGTTGGCATCTCCTGCCTCGATGGGAGATGAGAGGGTGGAGGGGGTTAGAAGCTGGCAAAATGGACACGAAAAGACAGAGTAGAGGGAGAGAGCGGGCTATCTCATTAGGGGGATAGCAATTGGGAGTATGTAGCAAGGTGTATATAAGTTTTTGTGTGAGAGACTGATTTGATTTGTAAACTTTCACTTAAAGCACAATAAAAATTATAAAAAAAATTTATTGAGAAATTATTGAGTGAGCTATATCGTTCCTAACAGTCTATTTGCATGATTTCATCAAAGCAGATTCATGAAGATAATATTATTTTTAGCTCCCACTGACTTTTGATGAAAATGGATCTTAGTAAAGTTAAGTTACTGCCCAAGGTAAAAACCTTAAAAAGATTAGACTAGGAAATGATCCAGGTGGGTTCATTGTAATCCCAAGGGCCTTAAAAGTGGAAGAGGGAAGAGGAAGAGAGAATCAGAAAGATAGCAGTGTGAGAAGGACTCAGCTCAGAATTGTTGGTTTTGAAAAAAGAGGAAGTGGATTGTCATGGATTGAACTGTGTTCCCCAAAAATGTCTGTCAGCTTAACTGGGCCATGAGTCCCAGTGTTGTGTGATTGTCCATCATTTTATGTGATTCCCTGTGATGTAAATCCTATCACCATGATGAAATGAGATGGATTAGTGGCAGTTATCCTGATGAGATATACAAGTTTGGATAGTGTCTTAAGCCAATCTCTTTGAGATATGAAAGAGAGAGGTGAGCAGAGAGATAGGGGAGCCTTATACCACCAAGAAAGCAGTGCTGGGAGCAAAGGGTGTCCTTTGGACCTGAGGTTCCTGTGCTGAGATGCTCCCAGACCAAGGGAAGACCGATGAATCACAAGGGCCTTCCTTCAGAACTAATAGAGAGAGAAAACCTTCCCCTGGAGCCGGCATCCTTAATTTGGACTTCTAGCCTACTGGACTGTGAGAGAATAAGCTTCTCTTTGTTGAAGCCATCCACTTGTGGTGTTTCTGTTATAGCAGACTAGATGACCAAGACGTGGATCATGAGTGAAGGAATGTGGTTAGCCTCTAAAAGGTGGAAAGGCATGGAAACAGCTCTTTTACAGAGCCTCCAGAGGAAACAGAACCTTATGAACACCTAGATTTTAGCCCAGTGAGAACAATCTCAGAATTCTTACTTTCAGAACTCTAAGATAATACATTCTGTTTTGTTTAAGCCATTAAATGAGTGGTAATTTGATACAGCAGAAATAGGAAACTAAGAGGTGTGGCCAAGATGGTGGGATAAACTCTTCCTGTTGTCCCTCTTACAACAAAGACCTGAAAAAACAAATGAATTGATTATATATGACAATCTAGAAGCCCTGATCATAAAAGACAAAGCTGAAGAGTTGGATTGAGTGGCAGGGAGAAGGAGGGATAATTCAAAAACAGCAAAGAAGTGCCAGTTGTAAGGTTGCCAGTGCCCTGCTGACTAGGTCATCCTATGCCTGCAGGCTGAGGTGAGCAGTAGTGTTTGAGACGTACCTCACCATGTTGGGTGAGGCTGGGCAGCAGCGAGTCTGCACTCACCTCTGTAGCTAGGTGGAAGCAGTGCTGGACGTGCAAAAGTTAAGTGCAAACATCTAACCTACCACTGGGAGGCAAAATAAATTCTACTCCCAGAGTTTCACAGTGGAGAACTGGTTACTTTCCCTCACCTACCCCCACCCTGCTCTGCTCTGAAACCAGTCTGGCAGTATTCAAGAACTGTCACTCCCCCTAAGCCAGGAACTCGGGGTGAGTCAGGAGGCCCTGCCCCTTCATTGAGCCACTGGCATGAGGGGTCCGCAGACTTGCAGAATCCTTTACGCCTGCCTAGACCTGTGTGCAGTGGGTCAGTGGGTTTAGACCTGTGTGGGCTGATTCAACACCACATGCCATCATTATTGTAACAGCAGGGCATACACTTGAAGCCCATTTTCAACTTCAGCAGCCAAGGGGGAGCTGCAGACTCATGACATTTGACATGGCCCTGCCTCTTAAGCACAGAACCTCAGCCACCTACCCCAGAGGCCTGAGGGCTGGTGGTACCATTCACTCCATCTAAATAATAAAAAAAAAACAAACCCAGTGCAGTCGAGTTGATTCCAACTCATAGTGACCCTTTGGACAGAGTAGAACTGTCCCATAAAGTTTCCAAGGAGCGCCTAGTGGATTCGAACTGCCGACCCTTTGGTTAGCAGCCGTAGCACTTAACCATTACACCACCAGGGTTTTCTCACTCCATCTAGCCACTCACATAACAGGGGTCTGAGAGTAAGCGGTGCCTCCCATTCCCTACAGTCAAAAGGACTGTGTGCCCAAGGACCGGCTGCAATACCCCTCACCACATGCTCTAGGGAAAAAGGGACACACCCTCACCAAGGCATCCAGGGGCAGCCATCAGCCCCCTGCCTTGTTCCACACATACCCCCTATAGCAGCCGGATACCTGTTCCTGCTTCAAACACCAATATGCAGCCCTGACAGTCTGGGACTGTAGGTGAGAGTCTGCACCACACATTTGGTGACTGAAAACCTGGACACCTGTGCCACACCAGAACATATGGAGAGGAAGTTAAAGGCAATATTAAGAAATAAAATGTTGGTTTAAATTTAGAAAAATAAAGGTAAATTTTAAGGTAACCACAAAGGAAGCTAACAAACCTACCCATCAAAATAAAAAGAAAAACATGAGGACTTAGCAAAAACAAAATAAACAATAATGAAAAAATATGAAAAGAGAATACATAAGAAAAACAACTCAACAGCACAGAAAATTAAGTGGAACAAAGAAACCGCCAGCACCACCCAAAAAAAAAACAAAAACAAGCAACAACAACAAAATGACAGCACTAAACTCATACCAATCAATAATTACACTGAATGTAAATGGACTAAATGTGCTAATAAAGAGATGAGTAGTGGCAAAAATGATTAAAAAAAACGCAATTGGTCTATATGCTGCCTATAACAGACACGACTTAGACTCAAAGACACAAACAAACTAAAACTAAAATGATGGAAAAAAAATATCAAGTGAACAACCACAAAAAAAGAGCAGGAGAGACAATATTAATCTCTGACAAAACAGATTTAAAGCAAAATTCACCACAAAGGATAAGAAAGGACACAGCTTAATGTTTAAAGGGTCAATACACCAGGAGGACATAATTATAATAAATACATAAGCACCTAGAGAGAGGGCTCCAAGCCACACAAAACAAACCCTAATAGTATTGGAAAGAGAAATAGATAATCCACCATAATAGCAGACTTCAACACACCACTTTCAATGAAGAACAGAACATGTAGAAAGAAAATAAAGATACAGAAGATCATAGACATATACAGAAATCTATCCAGCAGCAGCCAAGTATACATTCTTTTCCAACTCACATGGAACAGTCTTCAGAATAAACTGCATATTGGGCTGCAAAGCAATATGCAGAATTCAAAACACTGAAATTTTACACAGCATCTTTTCTGATTATAATGACATAAAATTAGAAATCAATAACAGAAACAGCAAGGAAAAAATCAAATACATGGAAACTGAACAACACCTTGCTTAAAAACTACTGGATTATAGAAGAAATCTAGGATGGAAAAAATGAATTCATAGAATTAAATGAGAAAGAAAACATGTATGACCAGGACCTTTGGAAAACAGCAAAAGCAATGCTTAGAGGTCAATTTATAACAATAAATGCACACATTCAAAAAGAAGAAAGTGCCAAAATCAAAACATTAACCCTACAACTTGAACAAATAGAGAGAAACAAAAGTAGCCCTCAGGCACCAGAAGAAAGGAAATAATAAAGGTTAGAGCAGAAATGAATGAGATAGAGAATAGGAAAACAATTGAAAGAGTAGACAATACTAAAAGATGGTTCTTTGAAAAGATCAACAGAATCAATAAACCATTGGTCAAATTGACAAAAGAAAAAACAGGAGAGGAAGCAAATAACCTAAAAAAGAAATGGAATGGGTGATATCACAACAGACCCAATGGAAATAAAAAGGATCATAACAGAATGCCATGAAAAAATGTACTCTAACAAATTTGAAAATCTAGAAGAAATGGACAAATTTCTAGGAACACAATACTTACCTAAACTAACAAAAATTGAGGTAGAAAAATTAAATAAACCCACAACAAAAGAAGAGATTGAAGAGATAATTAAAAAAATAAAAACCAACAACAGCAAAAAAGCCCTGGCCCAGACGGCTTCACTGGAGAATTCTACCAAACTTTCAGGGAACAGTTAACATCATTACTACCAAAGACATTTCAGGCATAGAAAAGGATGGAATACTCGCAAACTCACTCTATGAAGCCAGCATAACCATGATAGAAAAGTCAGGTAAAGATCCACAAAAAAAGAAAATTACAGACCTATATCCCTCATGAACTTAGATGCAAAAATCCTCAACAAAATTCTCGCCGATAGAATTCAACAACATATCAAAAAATAATTCACCATGACCACGTGGGATTCATACCAGGTATGCAGGGATGGTTCAACATTAGAAAAACAATCAATGTAATCCATCACATAAATAAAACAAAAGACAAGAACCACATGATCTTATCAACTGATGCAGAAAAGGTATTTTAAAAAGTTCAAAACCCATTCTTGATAAAAACTCTCAGCGAAATGGGAATAGAATGAAAATTCCTGGACATAATAAAGGCCATTTATACAAAGCCAACAACCAACATCATCCTAAATGAAGAGTCTTAAAGCATTCCCCTTGAGAAGGGGAACCAGACATGGATGCCCTTTGTCACCACTCATATTCAACATTGTACTGGAGGCCCTAGCCAGATGAATAAGGCAAGAAAAAGAAATAAAGTGCATCCAAATTGGTAAGGAAGAAGTAAAAGTATCCTTGCAGATGATATGGTCTTATACGTGGAAAACCCCAAAGAATCCACAAGAAAACTACTACAGCTAATAGAAGATTTTGGCAAAGTATCAGGATATAAGATAAACACACATAAGTCAGTCAGATTCCTCTACACCAACAGAGAGAACTTCCAAAAGGAAATCACCAAATCAATACCATTATAAAAGCTCCCAAGAAGATAAAGTATTTAGGAATAAATTTAAACAGAGATGTAAAAAACCTACATAAAGAAAACTGCAAGACACTATTGCAAGAAATCAAAAGAGACCTACATAAGTGGAAAAACATACCAAGCTGATAGACAGGAAGACTCAACATTATGAAAATGTCAATTCTTCCCAAAGTGATCTACAGATATAATGCAACCTCAATCCAAATTCCAATGTCAACTTTTAGCATGTTGGAGAAACAAATCACAAACTTCATATGGAAAAGGAAGAAGCCCCAAATAAGTAAAGAATTACTGAAGAAGAAGAACAAAGTGGGAGGCCTCACACTACCTGATGTTAGAACCTGTTATACCACCACGATAGTCAAAACAGCCTGCTACTGGTACAACAGACACATAGACCAATATAACAAAATTGAGAACCCAGACGTAAATCCATGCACCTATGAGCAGCTGAAACCCTGGTGGCGTAGTGGTTAAGTGCTACAGCTGCTAACCAAAAGGTTGGCAGTTTGAATCCACCAGGCGCTCCTTGGAAACTCCACAAGGCAGTTCTACTCTGTCCTATAGGGTCTCTATGAGTCAGAAACGACTCGATGGCGATAGGTTTGGTTAATCCATAAAACACAAAATAAAAATGTTGGAGAGGTTGTGGAGAGATTGGACTCTCATGCACTGCTGGTGAGAATGTAAAATGATACAATCACTTTGGAAAACAATCTGGTGCTTCCTTAAAAAGCTAGAAGTAGAAATACCATAAGATCCAGCAATCCGACTCATAGGAATATACCCAAGAGAAGTAAGAGCAGTCGCAGGAATAGACATATGCATACCATGTCCATGGGAGCACCATTCACAACAGCACAAAGATGTAAACAACCTAAATGCTCACCAACAGACGAATGGGAAACAAATTATGGTACAGACACACAGTGCGGCCTACTGACGGAGCCCGGTTCTACTCCGACACCCAGCGGGTCACTGTGAGTTGCGTTTGATTCTACTGCAACTGGTGGTGTTTTTGTTTTATATGAAGATAAGCTGTAGCTATGTTGTTGTTGATGTCTTGTGCTGAATGTTGTTGTTGAGAGCAGTTGCTATTTAGTTGGCTTCTACTCAAAGTAACCTAATATATAAGAGAAAGAAATTTTCCCTGGTCCCATGCCATCCTAATGATTGTTGGTATGTTTGAGTCCATTGTTGTTGTTATTGGGTCAATCCATCTTTTTGAGGGTTTCCTTTATTTTTGTGATCTTCTACTTCACCTAACAGGACTTCTTTTCCTAGTGATCGGTCTTTGCAGATAATGTGTCCAAAGTAAGTAAGATGAAGTCTTGCCATCCTCATTCCTAAGGAACATTTCATTATTTTATTGTAAGACTGATTTTTTTGTTCTTTTGTTAATCCATGGTACATTCAATATTCTTCACCAACACCACACTTCCACGCATCAGTACTTCTCCTGCCTTCTTTTTTCATTGTCCAGTTTTCACATTCACAGAGGCGAACAAAAAGACCACAGTGTTGAATAGAAGTAGGGAAAAGAGATATCCTTGCCGTGTTCCTGATTTTATGGCAAAATCTTTCAGTCTTTCACCATCGAGTATAATGTCAATTGTTGGCTTTTCACAACTGTCCTTTATCATTTTAAGGAAGTGTACTGAGGTGAAGGAAATTCAGAGCTATATGACAGTATTGCACAACAAGCTATTTAATGGGGCCAACACATTGAAAGTCACATGCAAGGGGGTGGTCCCTGTAGCAGAAGGTCTTCCAGAGGCTAGAGTCACAGGTAGCATCAGAAGGAGAAGAGAGCAAGAAAGCTCCCAGGGGTGAGAAGCGATATCCTCCTGCAGCCAGGCGATAAGTCTCTGGGTCAGAGAGCTCTAAAAGCAGCAGCATCTTAGGGTCTTTATAACTACAGGAATTTATCTTTTTTTTTTTTTTTTTTTTTAGGACTAGCAGAAGTTGAGTCCAGTTTTGCAGGGTATGTAAAACAGGCAGGTCCTAAGTGGCTAAAAATCTGGTTATTTGGGCTATTTTTAAATCAGTTGGATGTGTACAAGTTTGAGTTTCATGCCAGTTTTTTTTTTTTTTTTCCATATAATACGTCTCAGCTTACTTGAAGAAGTAAATAACTTGGGGCTAATACACAGAGGCTATTTTTGACTCTCACACAATAGGAAGTTCCCTTTTATTCCTGATTTTTGAGTGTTTTTTTGTTAAACGCTTTTTCCTGCATCAGTTGATAGATCATCCCCCTCTCCCTACGTTCTATTAATGTGTTGCATTACATTGATTGATTTTCATATATGCTGCACTTGTGGGACAAAGCACACAGGGTTATGGCATATGGTCCTTTTAATATGCTGCTGGATTGGAGTTTTACTATTTTGTTGAGGATTTCCATAGATATTTCTATGCAATATTTTTTTCTGATGGCTTTGTCTGGCTAAATATCAGGATGCTGATAGCATCATGGATTGAGTTACAAATTATTCCTTCCTTTTAGTTTTTGGAAAAGTTTGAGAAACATTGATGTTAATTTCTATTTGATGCCTTCTTTATAATTTCTTTGTCATTATTGATATTCTCTATTCGTTGAGACATTCTCCTGTTTTCCTTTAGGTCTTTGACCACGTTTAACACAGTAGATTTAAACGATTTGCCTAGCAATTCTATGTCATTGGTTCTTCAGGGACTGCTTTCACAGATCTTTTTTTTTTTTTTTTCCCTGTGAATTGGTTGTACTTCCCGTTTCTTGGCATGCCTAGTATTTTTACCAAACACTGGGCTTTGTGAATTTTATGTGTTAACTCTGAAAAGCAGATTCTCCAGCCTACCTAGTGCTTGCTGTTATTGTTGAGGGCTGCGGTCATCTGTTTAGTGACATTTCCAAACTATTTATTTGTTTGTATGTATTTATTATTTTGCATAGACTGTATTCTTTGCCATGTGTGGTCACTGAAGTCTATCTTCAGTTATTTTAGTGGTCAACCAGTGACCTGATAAAGACCTTTTTAGGAGTCAAAAAGAGAAGAAAAAGAAAACTAAAAACCCTTTCCTGGTCATTGAAGATTGACTCTGAATTAGGTACTCTTTCAATGCTTAGCCAGGCCACCTACAATTGGGCCTTAGTCTACACCTCTGTTTGTGCAGAGCCCAAAGATCTGCCAGAGGCTCAAACCTAGGGTCCTCTCAGGTCTTGTCTGAGCATGCATTCAGCCTGGGTATGTACATTGGATCTCTGATCCTTCAGTACATGCAGTATCTCTACAAACAGTTTATTCTCCCATGCATCTGCCTCGTCAGCCTCTTCTTTTCCAGGCTATCAGGTTTGTCTGCTTCTTTCCCTGTTCTCCATTCCTTACCTAAGCTGGTTATGGCATTATATGTCTTTAAGGCTTTTGACAGACAGATACCACCTGGTAGCCACTCATGTCTGAGAGGAGTAAAGCCAAGGCCTATCTCAGAGCAGGTATCTCTGGAACTACCAGATTGGTCAAAATAAACAACAACAACATTTTTAGAAAAAAGATCTGTCTTCTCCACACCCTGGCACCAGCAAGCCACACCAGGAATGTGGGCTGCTGTCTTCATGGCAGCTGCCAAGTGGGGAACGGGGGATAGTAGGTGAATAAACAAAAATGCCACCATTTTTCATCAAAATTCAACAGCATCTTTTCTCATGAAGCACTTAATGTTTATTCTGTCAGTTTTTTTTTTTTCCACTTATTCATTGCTTCAGGGAAACCCTGGTGGCCTCGTGGTTAAGTGCTACGGCTGCTAACCAAAGGGTCGGCAGTTCGAAGCCTCCAGGTGCTCCTTGGAAACTCTATGGGGCAGTTCTACTCTGTTCTGTAGGGTCGCTATGAGTGGGAGTCGACTCGATGGCATTGGGTTTGGTTTTTGGTTTTTTTCATTGCTTCAGTGAAGGGAATGAATCCTATACCTTCTTAACACACTGTTTTCTGTAACATCCCCTCTCCTGATGTTTTTAAGTGGCCTTTCTCTTATTTTAGAAACCCTGGTGGCGTAGTGGTTAAGTGCTATGGCTGCTAACCAAGAGGTCAGCAGTTCAAATCCACCAGACGCTCCTCGGAACTGTATAGTGCAGCTCTACTCTGTCCTATAGGGTCGCTATGAGTCGCAATCGACTTGACGGGAGTGGGTTTGGTTTTCTGGTTTTCTCTTATTTCAGTATTTGCTTGGTTGCTGTAAATATTTTAAAACTTTCTAAATTTCTAAAAAAGTTCATGCTAACACTTTTTGCTTTGGAACAGGCCCTCCACAGAAGCTATCTGAGGCTATCAACTTGGTCATTTTCACTGACATTATCCACATCTCATTTTTTAAAAATATACACGGATATACAATTGATCCAACAACTTTCACTGAAATGTGTATCCTTTTATCACTCCCCATACAAGCACCTGACATATGTGACTCATCATTGTACACGTATGTGTGCATCTGGATTATATATTCTCTTCCATTGGTCTATAACTATATCAATACAAATTTTTGATATCACGTAGAGTGATGCATCTCATTTAATTATTTTTAAAACTCCTTTTGAGCTATTACTGTTTTTTGCATCATTTTGTATAAATTCTATAGCCAACTTGTAAATTAAACACACACACATGCACACACTGATGGGATTCTAATGGGGATTATATTGAATTTATGTAATAATTGAAATGATTTATTTTTTCATTGTTCAGTATAACTCATGGATAATGCACTTAAATATAATGGTTTCATTACAAGTAAGTATGGGCAGCAGCTAGGGGGAGGCATGAGGAATCTTCTCGAGTGCTAATAATATGTTACTACTTTCATATAAAAAATAGGTTTGTTCAATTTGTGATAATCCAGCTGATTAGTTGTGAATGTACTGTATATGGATTTCTTTATTCTATATAACTTACACAAATCATCCTTCAAATTGCTATTTACTTAAAAAAAGTTTGTTAGCTATAGCTATTGAAGTTTAGGCATCGTGTTTAGTCAGGTTTAGGCTCTATTGGAACTCAAAAGCATGAAAATGGTCAAAAATACTACAAAAATTAATTACAATAATAAAAGATCAAGGATGTATAAAACTCTAAGGCCAAGATCAAGAAGCTGGGCGTGGAGATTACCTGAAACTTGAAGCTAGCAACTGGACATGCAACCATATACTTCACTGACTGATGTGGTCTGCAGATGTGAACTTTCATGCAGTCTGTGTGAAAAATATTTCAATATGTTAAAATTCATTTAATTTGAATGTACATTTATTAAAATATGGATTTGTTATTTTCATGTTTGATAGTAAGTGTAAATTAGAATGTCAAACTTTATGTAAAACACAAACGGTTTACACACTTAAGTAATTTCATCACCAATTCCATTCATAGATATATACAAAATACAAACTCTTGTTTATGGGAAACAGGAGACAAATGCAACAATGTTTATAAGTGCATTGTATATAATAGTAGACAACTAGAAATAAAACAAGCATCTATCAGCAACAACACCAACAACAAAAAATGGATAAATGTGTAGTATACTCTTAAAATAGAATGCCATTCAATAATAAAATAGAATGGGCTGTCATTTCATTCAACCTGGAGCATTAGTAATGTCAACCGAAAAAACAATCAATTTTCAAAAAGATTATCTACAACTTAAGACCCCTTTATTAAGTTCTACAGCATCTAAAAATATTTTCTAATACCCTATGAATTCTGTATTATAATTATAGCAAGAGAATTAAAAAACTAAAAATTCAGAATGATGGTGGAGGTATAGGAGGATATGAGGAGTCCCTGGATGGTGCGAACAGTTAACATAGTCACTGCTAACTGAAAGCTTGGTGGTTCGAGTCTACCCAGAGGCACCTCAGAAGAATGGATTGGTGATCTACATTAGAAAAATAAGCCGTTGAAAACTCTACCAAGAACAGTTCTACTCTGACACACATGGGGTTGCCATGAGTTGGAGGAGCACTAAAGATAAACAGATTTACTATTTTAGTTGTTGGGTTGGGTGATGAACTTATAGGTATACATTATAAACAAACTGACCGAAGTAAGGCATTCATAGACCAATAAACACATTTTGTCTTGAACCAAAAATGAGTGTTCCTAAAGGCCATTACATATAATTATTATTAAAATTATTGACAATGGATCCAAAAAAACTTGTCAGTGAATCTCTAAAATACTTCACAGAAATATACACTTTCTTCCAATACCATTGTTCATGCACTGATGGCACACTGGTTGTATTTTGCTCTCATGGTTTATATCCCACTTTATATTTAGCACCAAGTAGTTTAGCAACCCCCTGCATTATTTATTATCAACACTCAGACTCTACGAAGTTTTCATATATTACTGATTGGAAAATAAATGATTAAATCCAATTTGGATAACGCTGTTAGAGCTAAACATGTGCCTAATTTATGACCAAGCAATTTCAATTTAGGTATATATACAAGAGAATTGAGTTCACGTGTTCTCAAAAAACACTTGTACAAGAAGCTTTATGGTAGTTTTATTCATTATAGCCAAACATTTCTGACATCAGAATGGAAATAATTATTCTAAGCCATATGATGGAATTCAGCTTTGTAATAAAAATGATGGAAACACTCAAAAATATGGTTAAACCTTTTAAATATGTTTAGGAAAAGAAACCAGACATCAAAGAGAACTTATTTTCTGATTTAAAAGTTTCTACTCAATGGTGATGAGAAGTAAGAGCTTCTATTTAAGGGTGATAGAAGCCAGAATAATGGTTGTAATTGTGGGCCCAAGGCATTAACATGAAAGGAGCATAAGAGATGACGAATGATGAAATGCTCCACCTGCGGTTTCCCTCAAGCTGTAATGATGACAGTTCCACACTTCCAGTTGTTTATTTCAAGTTTTAGCCCAATTCTGAAAGCTTCTTATTTCATAGAATTTCACATTCCATGTGTCCACAAAACTCAAATGTCTGCTTTCTCCCAGTCTCCTGAATCTGGCCAGTTTTTGCTCCTCCACTAATATCACCTTGATCCAAGGTAATATCTTGTCACAGCTGGACTACTGCAATGGCTTTCTCCTGCCCACATCAGTTCTCTACCACAACTCTGCAATGGTAGCCCATTGTTTTAGGTTCAAAGCCACAATCCTCACGTTGATCTAATTTACACTGTAAGACCCGGCCCCAAAACATATACCTATTTCCTGTGTCTCACCAATTTACTCCTTGATCTTTTGTGACTACGCTGGGCATGTCCCCACCTCAGGGAGTTCTCACTTGTTCTTTGCTCTTCCCAGAACATTTATCCACAAATATCCACTTGTCTCTCTTCCTCGACTCCTTTTAGTTTTTGACAAAAGTCATATTCTTGATTCTCCCTTCTCTGACTATTTGACTTAATATTGCAAATATCCTCTGTTTTCCTGATTCCAATTTTCCACTTAGTTCTTCTTCATGGTGATTAATACTTTTTGGTATACTCTGAAATTTACCCAAACCCAGTGCTGTCGAGTTGATTCCGACTCATATAAGGTCGCTTTACCAGTTAATTTTATATACTGTCTTTCTCCCCACGATAAAATGTAAACTTCATGAGAGCAGAGACTTATGTCAGTTTTTTCTTGTTTAATCCCATTTCACCAGTGCCTATAACAGTGTCACATACAGAGTTAAAGCATTAAAGCCCTTGTTCAATGAATGAATAAATAAATAAATAAGTGGATGTATGCATTTTGCTCTATATTATAGTTTGTTCATCATATGTATTTTCCTGACATTGTGTATTATATGGTAAATTATATTTCATGTGCATTTTATTTCAGAATATTAAAAAGGTACTAAAAATTTGTTATGACATGGGAGCATTGTGTTGACAGGGATTAAATCTATTGCTTTAGAAGATAAAGTTGAAAATGGCAACCATTCTCTTGCTTTTACACGGCAAATCCACCCAGTTCCAATAACAAAGCTTTAGTTATTTCTGAGAAGTGTAGAAACCAAGGCATTGTTACATTTATTTATTTTGTAAACATTTCTTTGAGCTTACATCTCTCTAGACAGTAGGCTAATCAAATCATGTTGTTCAGTCTCAAACTATAAAGGGTTCCTAAAGTCATATTTTCTGTACAAATGTCTATTTTCCCAGCACTCTTCTCATGGCCCCCATGACCTCCTTATTCCTCAGACTGCAGATAAATGGGTTCAGAAGAGGTGTAATGATACTGTAAAACACCGCCACCACTTTATCTTCCTCAGGGTAATGCAAGGAATGTGGCCTTGTATAGGTGGAGAGAGTAGTCCCGTAGAATAGGCTTGCCACAATCAGATGAGAGGAACACGTGGAGATGGCTTTTGTCTGCCCTTTACCTGAGCTCATCTGGTAAACCACAATAAGCACCTGGGCATAGGAAGCCAGAATGGCCATGAATGGTAGTAACAGAATGACAAGGCCACTAAAGAGGACAGTATACTCATACTGGGAGGTGTCCTGACACACCAAAGGCATTAGAGATGGAACTTCACAGAAAAGTGGTTCATGATCCGAGATGTACAGAATGGAAGTTGAAATACATACAGTGTATGTATTAAAGCATTGATAGAACTACTGGCCCATGCACATGTGACCATGGACAAACAGATCGTCCTGCTCATGAGCACAGGATAATGTGAAGGGTGACAGATCGCTACATGTCTATCATAAGACATGAAACCAAGAAGAGCTTCAGTTCCACCAAGAGTCAAAAACAGAAAGGTTTGAATCTCACAACCGAAAAAAGTAACGGTCTTACTATTTGACAGGAAGTTTGTCGCCATCTTGGGTACCGTGGTGGAGATGTACACCATGTCAATGAAGGAGAGCTGACTGAGGAGGAAGTACATGGGAGTGTGGAGCAGAGTGTCCAATCGGATGAGGTGGATCAGTATGATATTTCCCATCAAAGCCACTGAGAAGATGACAGTAATGGCAACAAAGAGTATCTTGTTCATTTGGCCATATTGGAAAAGGCCAAGAAGTATAAACTCTGCTCCAAAAGTTTGATTTTCTGTCTTCATGGCTTAAATCAAAACAAAGCAGACCATATCTGAAAATTCCATTAACAACATTGATTGACCTTTGAGAGAAAACAAAATGATTATTAAACGCAGTAGGATTCCCTTTAATCAGCTTAGATGACTATGTCTCTCCCTATTTTTATATAGGAAACCCTGGTAGTGTAGTAGTTAAGTGCTATGGCTGCTAACCAAAAGGTCAGCAGTTTGAATCCTCCAGGCACTCCGTGGAAACTCTATGGGGCAGTTCTTCCCTGTCCTGTAGGGTACTATGAGTCAGAATCAATTCAACAGCAATGAGTTTGGTTTTGGGTTTTTATGCACTGAATCTGTGTCTATTGAGCAATGGGCATTTTGAAAAATAAAATAAAAATAAGGTTTCTTTAAAATTGATCACAGAATAAAAATATAATATGGGGATAAAACATTTAGATGATTTGCCAACATGAGTTATTACTCCCCTTGTAAATATCTTCATGATGATAGACTAGAGACATGTTCACATGTTGTGAAAAATCTTTCACTCAATTCCTTCATATATATAGTTTAGAATTGCACTGTTGGTTAAACTTGGTATAATATTCTTTAAAAAAAACTTCTTGACTCCATTTTTCAATTTTGAATTTGTATTGGCTATACATTGTAATAAAATTATATTAACATTTGTGGGTCAGGAATATTTTAGCTCTTCTAAATGAATTGGTGGTTATGTAGATAACATCTGTAAGTGTAAATAGGAATTCATTGACAAAGCCCTCCAAAAAAAAAAAAAAATCGATCGATCTACCTACCTACCTATCATCTACCTACCTATCTACCTACCTGTCTACCCACCTACCTACCTACCTATCATCTATCTATCTACCGACCTGTCTGTCTGTCTATCTATCATCTATCTGTCTTTCTTTCATCTATCTATCTATCTATCATCTATCTATCTATCTATCTATCTATCTATCTATCATCTATCTGTCTATCTATCTATCTGTCTATCTATCATCTATCTGTCTATCTATCATCTATCTATCTATCATCTATCTATCTATCATCTATCTATCTATCTACCTACCTAAAACCTATCTATCTATCTATCATCTACCTATCTATCATCTATCTATCTATCATCTATCTGTCTATCTATCTGTCTATCATCTATCTATCATCTATCTATCTATCTATCATCTGTCTATCTACCTGTCATCATCACCATCTATCATGTATCTATCTATCTGTCTGTCTATCTATCTATATGCCAGACCTAAGGGATGGTTGGAGAATGAATCATTAAAATATAAGTTAACAATTATTCATCTAAATTTAACTCAAGAAGCATGTCAAGAATGGCATTTTTAATTTTACTTAGTCTTGTTATATTAATTGGGGAAATTTACATTTAAACTGCACTTGGAAGAAGTGGCAATTAGTAAAAGTTTATCACTTGCTCCTCAATTGGGATATGAAATCAAAAGACTACTGATGGCTTTTTTAAAATTCAAAAGTTTTGGATAATTCTTATTGCAGAACAACGTTAAGAAATAGAAAATATTTTCAATTAAAAACTAGCTAACTTTAATATAAAACCCCTTGTTGTTGAGTTGATTCCGATTCACAAAGACCCTATAGGACAGAGTAAAATTGCTCCATAGGGTTTCCAAGGAGTGGCTGGTAGACTCGAACTGCCAACCCTGTGGTTAGCAGCAAAGCACAAAATTAACTGACAATAACAATTGTTGATTATACACGTGCAAATACTAATACAATTCTGGCATATAAAATTCAATGACTCTAAAAAGACCATACTTAATGGTCTGACTGAGACTAGAGGAATCCCGGCGGTCATGGTCCCCAAACCTTCTGTTGGCACAGGACAGGAACTGTCCCCGAAGACAACTCATCAGACATGAAAGGGACTGGACAGTGGGTAGGAGAGAGATGCTGATGAAGAGTGAGCTAATTATATCAGGTGGACACTTGAGACTGTGTAGGCATCTCCTGTCTGGAGGGGGAACGGGAGGATAGAGAGAGTTGGAAGCTGGCAAAATTGTCAGAAAGGAGAGACTGGAAGGGCTGACTCATTAGGGGGAGAACAAGTGGGAGTACAGAGTAAGATGTACATAAACTTATATGTGACAGACTGACTTGATTTGTAAACGTTCACTTGAAGCTCAATAAAAGTTAATTAAAAAAAAATTCAAGGACTCATCATCGGTTATATTTACTGTTAACTTGACTATACTTGGTCCAAGATGCAGTCACATGAGCAAACCAAAATGTAAGTCTTTGTTCTGTAAATGCCTGACCTCAGAAGCCTAAATGTGAGTGAACAAGTTAGTATATGAGCTCATAAACTATATCTGCTATTCATGAATTGGGAAGATATTGTCTGAAACTTCCTATTCATGAATTGCAAATAAAGCTTATAAATTCATATGCAAATTTACTCTAGTAGAAATTTTATTTTTTACATTATCTATAGTCAACCAAGTTCGTATAAACTGAGGCATACTTTGTTTTTTTTTAACTAACAATATCATATTAGGAATTTTCATTGTGTAAATAATTTGTAGAAGTATAATAAATGTAATATGCTTTACGGAAGCATTTTAGAATGATGAGTACATGATAAAAACAGATAAGGGAACTAAAAAAATCAGCTTGGTGAGATAATGTGCATGTATTCAAAATCAGTTATGAAAGCCAGACAGTTACACATTATATATAGAAAAATATATGCATATGCATGTGTGCATATATATTTCACTTGAAATAAAACAATTTACGAAATATTTTAATTCAACTGCAAAGACTCTCACCACGAATTTGTATTGCTTGAAACAGTTTACAGCCTTTCACCATTCCAGTAATATTGTTGAATATGACTACACCTTGAGCATAATACAAAGTGGCAAGGCAAAAATAAGAAACATTTTTTTCTACCCCAGTCAAGACTACAAGTGATGCCTCCAGGACCATGCTGCCCAGTAGGGGTTGCACTGGACCTTCAAACCCTACCCTTTTCTCGCTTTACAAAGACACATCTCTCACCTTGCTCTTTTGTGATTGCTGTCCTAAGAAAATTTAAAATCAATATATGGCCTAATTAATCTCAGATAACATATCTAGATATTCAATTTTTGCAGTAATCATCCAAATGTAATGTGGATAATCTAGCCAGCCCAGAAATCGCCCAAATCAAAGGAAATGGGCATCCAAGAAAAATACTATTCACTCTACATAATTTATCAAATAAAACACATTCCTTTAAATAGTGTCCCTGAGATTAGTCATATATTGATCTTTTTGACACGAATTGTAGCGAAGTATTCAAGGTATTATAATATTTTAGGTTAAATTCAGAGTAATTAATGGTCCAAAAGAGCTATTTGAAATCTGAATGGTTGTTATTATGAACAAGACTGCTTTACCTCCAGCAGACCACGTTTTTAAAACTGAAAAACAAGCCACTGTGTTGAAAAGCGTATTCTTTTTCATTAGGTATTTAGACATATAGATTATTTTACATACATAAAAATAGTTGAAAAAAAATTTTAATTGAGATATATTGTCTTTTATAGAGATAATGTTTCGATCTCCTAGAAGATTTTTTGAAATAAATTATTAAACAGGGAGTTGGGAAACGGATCTGCAAAATTACATAGACGATTTTCCTGTCACCCCACTTGGGCACAGCATTAGAGAGGCACAGTAAGTCTGTGTTTCAAAAATTTTTAAGTTAAATTATATTATTTGTTTGTCATATATATTAAAAAGTCACAGACAAAACTGCATGTATTAGGAAAATCAAGCTACTTGACACTTGTACAGGGTGGCAGAAAAATAAATTCACAAAGAAATCCAAAACTGTGAAATCCCTAATTTGAAACACATTTTAGGAAGTGTTACCATTCTATGAACTTGCAGGATTGCTTTTTTTTTTTTTTTTTGCCTCAGCAAATAAGTCTTCAATCATTTACCATGAAAAAATTTGGTGGAAAAAAGAATCAAATGTTCAAACTCATTTTCTCGTCCTTATATAAGACTTTAAACCTCTCGGTGGACACAGGCTGGCTGCCTGATCAGGGTGGAATTCATACTTTGTTTCTCAGAGACCTTCTGGGAAAACTAGACCTCTAGTCCGTGATTAAGCACATTGTACAAATTACAAGTGATATTTTATTAGTCCTGGTGTCTGCATTCCTGGGGGGAGGGAGGGAAATGAACAAAGGGTCAAGCCTCAAAATATATTTGTTCAAGTGAAAAAAAAATCAAATAATTGATATTAGCTGATTGCTTTAAAAAAATTTTTTTAAAAGTTAACTATTTTTATTTTACCTTTAAAATATGTACGTAGATTTTGACTCCGTATAGTTAGTAATCAGCTAATATATAGTTTGATTTTTTTTTCTGTACAAAATATGCATGAAATACTGAGGAGTTATCTAATATAGGTGATATTATTAATGTGCTAAATTTTACAATAATTTTATTCCCAAAATAGGAAGGTTGGCTTGGCCATGGAAGTAAGGGACTCCGATTTCTGAAAGTCCACAGATCAAATACAAATGCTGTGATCCCTAAGGGTTAAAGTGCCCACGTGTAGAGTAGAATTTAGATTTTGGCATGGTGCTCAATAATGTTGTTCTATTTCGATGAGATGTATTTAATCTGGAAAAATTGAAGTGAGCTGAAATTTTGCCCAGTCAATTCCCTTACCTGATTCTATGGGATGACATGAAATAGCTGCTGTGCTCAAGAATGGGAAAAGAAAAGTGCAATAACTTAAGAAGAAACTCGATGTGGGTTAGATTTTGGGAAGAAAATACACAGGTTTATTCTCTCATGTACAGACAGGGATGTAAGTCACATCGTAGATCTTATCTTCATTTTTCTCCAATTATAATATATATGTTATTTTATAATTCATAAATTATTATTTATAATAATTATTTCTTAATTTGAAATATTTTGTCTCATTATTCTCTAAATCACCTTCCAGAGAAAACTCCAGGGGCCAAACAATCACTGAGTCAGTTTTAGGATGAAACACAGGTGTTTAGGAACCTTAATCTCAGATTTTTACTGAATGATTGAGTCCTATGAATAGTCAACATTTGCCTCACATTCAGTCACTTGTGGAAGGATTTCTAGAATATTGAAGTGATATTTGTAAGTTTTGAATACTGTGAAACTTGTACAGTTGCTGGCATTTTCTTTAAGAACAAGAGAGCAAAAATGCAAATATAAAATTGATATGACTGTGGAAGAGGCCTGCACAGGTGAGAGGATCTGCAGTTCAAGTTTCTTGTGTTTCAATGAAAACCTACCTCTGAAGTTAGGTTTGATACCTTTAAGTGGTGCTTGTTGTTATTGTTTTATTATTATTATCACCTGATATTGCATGAGAAAAATATTTGTGTATTATACACAGACAGTTGTCAGCTACTTTGGATGGGTATGAGAACATGAAAACCTAGAACTCTTCCTGAGGCATAAAAAGAGAAATATCTCTCAGGGACCCATATATTAAATCAGGGAGTAAAAGTGGAGCGTGATGGTGGAAGGTAGGATGGGGGTGACTCACTCTGTCTGAACTGCAGAAGCAGGAATATATTACTTGCTCTCTTGATTCATAGATTATCTAATAATAGCATCTACCGCTAATATTGTTTATTAAAAATTAAATTAGTTAACACATGCAAACAACTTACAATGTTGTCCAGCATGCTGCAAGCCCTTAATAAATATTAGCTTAATGATGATTATTAATGATGATGCTGTTTTTACTGCCTTTTTGGATTATTATTTTACATAAACTAAGATAGATTCAAGGATGGAAGCATCTCCTCCACTGCTTTGCTCAAATGTGGACACAAATCCTTCTAAAAGCTTTCCCCATCCCAGTGTGACATGGTTCTACTAAAGTTTCAAGAGAAAAAGAAACAAAACTAGAACAAACTATCTACAGGGAGAATTACTTAAAATAAGCCCTGTACATACAGTCACTCTCTCTGATAAGGTTCAAAGACCTAAAGTTTGGTATTGAAGAAATCTGAAGTATAAGAGAGTAATCAGTAAATAAACAAAGAGAGATAAATGAATGAAAGAATAAACAAATAAGCAGAGATATCAAGTTTGGTTCTCCAGAGCTCTAGTCAAAACCTGATTTTTGTGTGTTCCCCTGACATCCTACAATTTTGTTGGATTTGTATATTAAATCTAATAGTTTATTTTTGTTTTTGTTGGTTTGTTGTATGTGTGTGTATTCTCTGTTGTTGTTGTTAGGTGGTGCCAAGTTTGTTCTGACTCATAGCGACTCCTGTGTACACCAGAAGGAAACACTGCTCTGTCCTGTGCCATCCCCACAATCATTGTTATGCTTGAGCCCAGAGTATTTCTTAGGATATTCTGTATATAAGATCATGTCACTTGAATAGGAACAAATTTACTTCTTTTCAAATTTGAATGCCATTTCCTATTTTTTTTTTCCTAACTTTTCTGGCTAGTATTTATGTAATAATATGGAATAAGAGTTGTGAAGTCAAGCATCCTTGTTTTGTTCCTGATGTTAAGGAAAAACTTTCAGTTTTTCACCAATGTGAGTGATGTGAGCCGTGGGCATTTCATAACTGTCCTTAATCAGATACAAGCAGTTTCCTTACATTTCTAGTTTGTTGGGTGATTTTATTATGAAAGGGTATTGGAGTGTGTCAAATGATTTTTCTGCATCAATTAATATAATCATTTTTGTTCATTTTCTTAATTAATTGATATTTATGTTTAACCACTCCTGCATTTGTGGGATAAGTTTCACTGCGTCGTGGTGTATAGTCCTTCCAATATGCTGCCCTATTTGGTTTGCTAGTATTTTGTTGCAATTTGCTGCTGAATTTGGTTTGTTAGTATTTTATAGAAGATTTGTTTCCATATTCATAAGGTATATTGTGATTTATTTATTTTTTTTTGCTTTGGTATCAGGGTGATAATGTCATTCTAGAATGAGTTGCCTTCTATTTTTTGGAAGAGTTTGAGAAAGATTATTGTTAATTTCTATCTGGTATCTTTTTATAATTTCTATCTCCTTACTGGCAGTCTCTATTTGTTAAGACGTTATTTCACTGGTTACCTTTAGTCCTTTGTACATGGTATCCATTAGCACCTTGAACATATTTAATACAGTTTATTTATATTATTTCTCTAGTAATTCCAGTATCTGAGTTGACTCAGGGATTGTTTCAAATTTATTTATTTTTTCCTGTGAATGAGCCATGTGCTCCTGTTTATTTGCATGCCTAATATTTTGTTGTTGCTGTTGTGGAAAACTGAACATTGTGAATTACAAACCATAATTATTAAAATTATTGACAATGGATTAAAAACAATCGTGTCAGTGATTATCTTAAATACTTCACAGAAAATGTATACTTTCTTCCAATACCATTATTCATGCACTGTTTTAGCACTGGTTGGATTTTATCGTCATGGCTTATATCCAATTTTATATTTAGTGCCAGGTAGTTTGGCAAGTCACTGCATTATTTATTATCAACAATCTTAGACTCTAAGAATTTCTCTTGTATTGCTGAATGGAATACAAATGATTAAACCCACATTGCAATAACACATTCATAGCTGTACATGTACTTAAAATATGACCAAGCAATTTCAATCTTTGATGTATATACAAGATAATTCAGTTAATATGTTCTCAAAAAGCATTTGTACAGGAAGTTTTATGGCAGTTTTATTCATGATAGCCAAACATTTCCTGCATCAGAATGGAAACAATTGCTCAGGAGCCATATAATGGAATGTAGCTTTGTAATATAAACGATGGAGTTACAGGGACACACAAAAATATGGTTAAATCTTTTAAATATGTTGACTAAAAGAAGCCAGATATCAAAGAGAACTTTTTTTTTCTGATGCCAAAGTTTCTACCCAATGGTGATGAGAAATAAGAGCTTCTATTTAATGGTGATAGAAGTCAGAATAATGACTGTGTTTGTGGGGCCAAGAGGTCAACGTAAAAGTAGCACAAGAGATGCTGAATGATGAAAACGCTCCACCTGTGGCTTCCCCCAAACTGTAATCATGACAACTCCATACTTCCAATTATTTAGTCCAAGTCTTAGCCCAATTCTGAAGCGTTTCATATTCCAATGTGTCCACAAAACTCAAATATCTGCTTTCTCCAAGTCTCCTGAATCTGGCCAGCTTTTGCTCCTCCACTAATATCACTTCAATCCAAGGCCATCTTTTGTCACAACTGGGCTACTGCAATGGCCTCCTTGTGTTCACATCAATTCTATACTCACAACTCAGCAATGGTTGCCCAGCATTTTGGGTTAAAATCCAGAATCCTCATACTGATCTAATTTATACTACATGTTCTGGCCCCATTAAATCTACCTATTGACTAAGTCTCACCAATTTACTCCTTGATCTTTTGTGACTATGAAGGACATGTTCCCATCACAGGAAGTTCTCACTTGCTCTTTGCTCTTCCCAGAACACTCTTCCTCAGATGTCCACTTGATTCTCTTCCTTAACTCCTTTTAGTCTGAAAAATGTCACATTCTTGTTTCTCCCTTCTCTATTTTACTTATAATTGCAAACATCTTTTAGTTTCCCTATTCCAATTTTCCACCTAGTTTTTCTTCATGGCAATTAATACTTTTTGATATACTGTACTATTTATGCATTAATTATATATATTGTCTTTCTCCTCACAATGATATGTAAACTTTAAGAGAGCAGACATTTATGTCAGTTTTATATTGCTCAATCCCATATCACCAGTGCCTATAATTGCGTCACATACAAAGTTAAAGCATTAAAACTTTTGTTCAATGAATGAAAGAATGAGTGGATATATGAAATCTGCTCTATACTACAGTTTGGTCATCATATATATTATCTAGATATTATGCATTTTGAAATAAATTATATTTTCTATGCATTTTATTTCAGCAAATTAAAGAAGAAAAAATATTTGCTGTGACATAGGAGTATTGTGTTTATGGGTCCTAAATCTACTGCTTTAGAAGATAAACGACATAGATAATGGCAACCATTCTCTTGCTTATACATTGTAAATCAATCCAGTTCCAATAGTAATGATTTAGTTATTTCTGAAAAGAGGAGAAATGAAGGCATTTGTCTAATTATTTATTTTGTAAACATTTCTTTGAGCTTACATCTCTCTAGACAGTAGGCTAATCAAATCATGTTGTTCAGTCTCAAACTATAAAGGGTTCCTAAAGTCATATTTTCTGTACAAATGTCTATTTTCCCAAAACTCCTTTCCTAGCCCCCATGACCTCCTTATTCCTCAGACTGTAGATAAATGGGTTCAGAAGAGGTGTAATGATCCTGTAAAATACTGCCACCACTTTATCTTCCTCAGGGTAATGCAAGGTGTGTGGTCTTGTATAGGTGGAGAGAGTAGCCCCATAGAATAGGCTTGCCACAATCAGATGAGAGGAACACGTGGAGATGGCTTTTGTCTGCCCTTTACCTGAGCTCATCTGGTAAACCACAATAAGCACTCAGGCATAGGAAGCCAGAATGGCCATGAACGATAAGGACACTAAAGAGGACAGTATACTCATACTGGGAGGTGTCCTGACACACCAAAGGCATTAGAGATGGAACTTCACAGAAAAAGTGGTTAATGATCTGAGATGTACAGAATGGAAGTTGAAATACATGCAATGTATGTATTAAAGCATTGATAGAACTACTGGCCCATGCACATGTGACCATGGACAAACAGATCGTCTTGCTCATGAGCACAGGATAATGTAAAGGGTGACAGATCGCTACATATCTATCATAAGACATGAAACCAAGAAGAAGAGCTTCAGTTCCACCAAGGGTCAAAACCACAAAGGTTTGAATCTTACAGTCTAAAGAAGTAACAGTCTTATCATTTGACAGGAAGTTTGCTGCCATCTTGGGTACCGTGGTGGAGATGTACATCATGTCAATGAAGGAGAGCTGACTGAGGAGGAAGTACATGGGAGTGTGGAGCGGAGTGTCCAGTCGGATGAGGTGGATCAGTATGATATTCCCCATCAAAGTCACTGAGAAGAGGCCCACAATGGTAACAAAGAGGACGGTGTTCATTTGGCCATATTGGAAAAAGCCAAGAAGTATAAATTCTGCTCCAAAAGTTTGATTTTCTGTCTTCATGGCTTAGATAAAAATAAAGCAGACAATATCTGAAAATTCAATGTAAACAACATTGAATGTCCTTCAGAAGAAAACAAAATGATTATTAAATGCAGTAGAATTTCCTTGAATCACTTTAGGTGACTATTTCTCCCTGTTTCTATACACTGAATCTGTGTTTGTTGAGCAATGGCCAATTTGAAAAAAAAAAAAAGATAATTTTTTTTTTTTTTTTACTTCTTACAGAATAAAAATATTATCTGGAAATAAACATTTAGATGATTTGCCAACATGAGTTTTTTCTCCCCTTTTAAATATCTTCAAGATGAGAGATTGGAGATGTGCTTACTTGGTATGAGAAAAAAAAATCTTTCACTCCATTCATTTAAATAATTAAACAGGACAGTGATGTTCAAATATGATATAATATTCTTACAAAAAGCATTTCTTTCTCCATTTCTCAATTTTGAAATTATATTGGCTATAGGTTGTAATAAATGTTATGTAACCATTTGTATGTCAGGAATACTACAACTCTTACAAATGAATTGGTGGTTATTTCTATAATGTCTGTAATTGTATGTGGAAATTTGTTGCCCAGGCAAAAAACAAATATGCAAGACCTTTAAGAAGGGCTGGAGAAAGAAACATTAAAATGTTATATTAGCAATTATTAATCTAAGTTTAAGTCAAGGAACATGTCAAGAATGGCATTTTGAATTTGACTTGGTCCTTTTATATTAATAGGGGAAATTTACATTTAAACTGCACTTGGATGAAATGTCAGTTAGTAAAATGTTATTACTTGCTCCTCAGTTGAGATATGGAGTCAAAAGGTATTGATGCCCATTAAAATTTGAAAGTTTTAGATAATGGTTATTACAAATATTGCTCAACAAAGTTGAGAAATTAAAATTATTTTCAGTAAAAACTAGTCAGCTTTAATACAAAGTGTGACAAATAAGAAAATTGACAATACCAACTGTTGATTACACATACATGCAAATATAAATACAATTCTAGCATATAGAATTCAATGATCTATCATAAAGTTTTATTTATTGTTGACCTGACTATACTTGGTCCAAGGTGCAGTCACTTAGGCTAAGCCCCACATCAGCAAACCAAACCTAAGTCTAGTTTCTGCAAATGCCTGACTTCCCAGAAGCCAAAATGTGAGTTAACCAATTAAAACTTGCCTGCTGAGTTTAACCTGGTTCAAAACGTTCCATTAATCCCATCCCCATCACCAGAACTGTTAAAAACAAAATTTTTACAAAATTAAATTTGTATAAGAACTCATAACCTGTAGTTGCTATTCATGAATTAGAAAGCTCTTGTCTGAAACTTCCCGTTCATAAATTGCAAGTTAAACTTATGGGTTCATATACAAACCTAATCTTGTAGAAATTTGGTTTTTAACATTATCTATAGTCAGCCAAGTTGGTATAAACTGAGGCACATTTGACTATAAATAATCATATCACTAAGTTATATAGGAAAGATACTACACACATTTCATATATTCTAAAAAGCTTTGATCCTATTGAACCGTCATTCTTCATTATAGGCCTTTCTCAAAGAACAGTGCTTTTCTCTAAAACAGCAAACACAGTGATATAAAATAATGATGGATGTTTGTATAATTCAGAAAAAAACACTTATTCTAACAACATTATTTTTTTGAATGTTCTAACCCATGAAATAGAATATGACAAATAAAAATAACAACCCAAAAAAGAAAAAAATTTTTTCTATTTAAAAGCTTTACTGTTTTTGAAAACCTAATAAATGAAAAACACTTAACTTGCTAAAAGTGTTCGATAAATTGTATAAATTATAATTTACAGTTAGAACGTTCTAATACATTATATTTTTAATATTCTTAAAATTTTTCACCTTAGTAATAACAATACTCAATGACAATAAAATATTATTTAAATATGGTTATCGAAAAAACGGTTTATGTTTTAAAAATATCAAATGCAAACACACGTAACTGAAAGGACAAAATAAATGTCATTGCAAGCTAGTTCACTGTAAACCAATTGATGTAAATACAATCTAGATTTCAAGATAGGTTATATATTTCAGACCATGAAGCAATTTTTTAATAAAAATCTGAAAGAAAATGATCAAGTTAAAAATAAAAATAAAAAAAAAATGTCGATAAGAGAATGAAGAGGAGGAAATACAACATGTAAAATTTTATGGATATAAACGTGATAAAATAGCATGATAATTGGGCATGATAGAAAAACAGGAAAGTAAGAATACAATAGCTGTAGAAGTTATAAGGAGTCTTGATTCTGGTGTAGTGATTATAGCACTGAGCTGGTAACTGAAAGGCAGGCGGTAGTTGGAACCCACCAGCTGCTGAACAGGAGGAGAAAGATGTGCCAGTCTGCTCCTGTAAAGATTTACAGCCTTGGGAACCCTGTGGGGCAGTTCTACTCTGTCCTATAAGGTCACTATGAGTTGCAATTGACTCCATGGCAGTGGCTTTATAGAAGTTATTATATATCATCAATAAATTATATACTCTGCCCATTGCCTTGGAGTCAATTCCAATTCATAGTGACCCCTTGGGCAGAACAGAACTGCACCATAGGGTTTCTAAAGCTACAATCGGTACAGGAGGAGCCCTGTTTGTGCTGTGGTTATGTGTTTGGCTGATAACAGAAGAGTTGGTGGTGTGATCCTACTAGGTGCTTTGAGGGAGAAAGATGTGGCAGTCTGCTCCTGTAAAGATTTACTGCCTTTGAAACCTACTTTGTCCTATATGGTCACTATGAGTTGGAATCTACTGGATGGCAGTGGGTTAATCTTTATGGAAACAGACTGCCACATCTTTCTCCCTTGAAGTTCCTGGTAGGTTCCAACCCCTGACCTTTGGGTTAAAACCCAGTGCTTAACCACTGTACAGCCAGGGCTCCTTCAATAAAATATGTAGGGAAGTCTGTTCTTTTTGTGAATTTGATCGTCTGTTCTACATTTTTTCCCACTCTGTCCAGGACTCTCTGTTGTAATCCCAGTCAGAGCAGAGAACCCTGGAGACTCTGGCCCCTGGAGATCCTTCTAACTCAGAACTGAAGCCACCCCCGAAGTTTACCTTTCAGCCAAAGTAAGACAGGCCTATAAAACGAACAGTATATGACATCAAATGGGCTACACCTGCCAAAAAACAGAGAAGAGAAGGCAGGAAGGGACAGGAAAACTGGACAAATGGAATGTGGGAATGTGGCGTGGAAAGGGGGAGAGTGCTGACACAATAGGGATTGCAGCCAAAGCCATGAAAAAAATTGTGTATAAATTTTTGAATGACAAAGTAATATAAACATATATATGGAAGGAAAAATTTATTTAAAAAAAAGAAAACGGGAACACTGGCAACAAGTTCCAATCTATTGGAATGCTCATTTCACCAGGTGGGGGTCGTTATTTTGATTTTGTAGTTTTTACCCCCCAAAATTTCATGTAAAGTATTATAAATCTAAACAAGAACCCAAATTGAATTCTTAGAACAAATAAAAAATTTTAATATCACAAATAAAATCCAATTTACCAAAAATTAATAATAAAAATGAAAAGAGCCGACTAAGAAGAAAAAAATATACAAATAAGTGATACATCGAAAATGAAATAGAAGGCTTAAAATAAAGAAATAATCCAAAAATATTAAAACCTAATTAAACAAAACAACTTTATTAAATTATTAGGCCAAAAATGTTGTGAGCAACGTTATCAGATATGCAGTAGCATAGTTTTGGTAAAACACGGTAGATCTTTTCAAAACTTGCTAATCATTTCTCACGACCTTTGATCATTTTCATACCTGTCGCAGTCGTTGAGTTAGGGCCGCTTACCAAAAGGTTTGCAGCTCGATTCCACCAGCGGCTCCTTGGAAACCATCCTGGGCAGTTCTGCTCTGTCCTACAGGGTGGCTTTGAGTCAGAATAGACTTGATGGAAGCCGCTTTTTTTTTTAACTAACAGATTCATATTAGGAATTTTTCTTGTGTAATTTATAGAAATACACTAAACATACAGGAGAAATTTGAAATGAAGGGCACATAATGAAAATGGAGAAATGAACTAAAAACATCAACTTGTTGAGATAATGTGCATGTATTCAAAATCGGTTATGAAAACTAGACAGTTACACATTATATATACACATATATACATATGCGTATAAGCATATATATTTCACTAAAAATAAAACAATTTACAAAATATTTTAATACCACTGCATAAGTTTCTCAACAGGTGTTTGTATTGCTTGAAATACTTTACATAGTTTACAACCTTTCACGTTTCTAATAATATTCCTGAACATGACTATGTCCTAAGCATAATGCAAAGTGGTAAGGCAAAAATAAGAAAGAAATGTTTTTACTACCCCAATCAAGACTATGAGTGATAGCTGCAGGGCCTTGCTGCCCAGTAGGGGTTGCATTGGACCTTCAAACCCTAATCCTTATCTCCCCTTACCAAGAAATGTCTCTCACCTTGCTCCTTTGTGATTGCTGCCCCAAGAAAATTTCAATTCAATGTATGGTCAAATCAATCTCACATAACTTACCTTGATACTCATTTTTGCAGAAATCGTTCAAATGTAATCTGAATAATTTGGGCTGTCCAGATATCACGCAAATCAAGGAAATGAATGTGCAAAAAAAAAAAAATACAATCCATTCTACATAATTTATCAAATAAAACACATTCCTTTAAATAGTGTCCCTGAGATTAGTTGTATATTGATCTTTTTGATATGAATTGTAGTAAAGTCTCCAAGGTATTGTAATATTTTAGGTTAAATTCAGAGTAATTAGTGGCCTAAAACAGCTATTTGAGATTTGAATGGTTGTTTTTATGAAGGAGACTGCTCACATCCAGCGGGTCATGTTTTTAAAACTGAAGAACAAGCTACTGCATTGAAAAGCACATTCTTCTTCATTAGATGTGTAGACATCCACATTCTTTTCCAGATATAAAGTAATTAATTTTAAAACTTATTTCAGTTGAGATATATAGTGTCTCATATAGAGATATGTTTCATTTTCCCAGGAAATTTTATTTGAAATAAAACATTAGGTCAGAAGCTGAGGAAGGGGTCTGCAAAATTAAATAGATTTCCCTGTCACCCCACTTGGGGATAGTGTTACATACTCACAGCAAGTCCGTCTTTCACAAAGTTTTAAGTTAAATTATATTGTTTGTTGGTTATATATATCAAAGAGTCACAGAGACAAACTGCATATATTATGAATAATTAAGCTACTTTATTTGGCACCTGTACGGGGTGGCGGAGAAATAGATTTGAAAAGGAACCCAAAACTGTAGAAACCTCTAATCTGAAACACATTTCAGGAACCGTTACCACACTACGAGTATGCAAGATTGCCTTTGTTTTTTTTTGCCTCAGACAATAAGCCTTCAATCATTTACCATGAAAAATTTTAATAAAAAAAGAAATGTTCAAACTCATTTTCTCATCCTTATATGAGGCTTTCAACCTCTTGATAGAAATGGGCTGACTGCCTAATCATGGTGGAATTCATATTTTGTTTCTCAGAGGCCTTCTGGGGGAACTAGGTCTCTAGCCCACAATTAAGCACATTGTAGAAATTGTAGGTGATATTTTATGAGGCCTGGTGTCTACACTCCTGGGAGAAAAAAAAAAAGAACAAAGGGTCAAGGCTCAAAATATATTTGTTCAAGTGAAAAACAAATCAAATAACTGATCTTAACTGAATGTTAAAAAAAGAAAAACCAGTTAACTCTATTTTACCTTTAAAATATGTGTGCAGATTTAGACTCCACGTAATTAGTGATCAACTAATACTTACTTTGATTTTTTTCTGTACAAAATATGCATGCAATACTGAGAATTATATAATATAGGAGATATTATGTTAAATACTGCAATAATTTTATTCTCAAAATAAACAAGTTGGCTTGACCATAGAAGTAAGAGACTCAGCTTTCTGGAAGCCCACAGATCCAACATAAATGTTTCAGTCCCTAAGGTTTAAATGTCTCCAAGTTCATAGACAGGAATTTAGATTTTGGCATGATGCCCACTTAAATTTGTTCTATTTGAATGAGATACATTTAATCTGGAAAAATTAAAGTGAAGTGGGATTTTAACCAGCCAATTCTCTTACCTAATTCCATGGGATGACATAAGACAGCTGCTGTGCTCAAGTAGGAAAAAGAAATGTGCAATAACTTAAGAAGAAAGGTGATGTAGGTCAGAGTTTAGAGAGAAAATACATAGGTTAACTCTATCACACACAGAGATGGAAGTCACATCAGTAAGCTCTTATCTTCATTTTTCCTCAATTATGTTATTTTATAATTTATAAATTATAATTTATAATAATTATAACATAATTATTCCTTAATTTGAAATATTTTATCTTATTCTCTAAAACACCTTACAAAGAAACTCCAGTCGTCAAACAACCATTGAGTCAGTCATAGGATAAAACATAAGCATTCTGGAAACCAATCTCAGAGTTTAACTGAAGAATTGAGTCCTAGGAATGGTCAACACTTGCCTCACTTTTGTTCACTGCTGGAAATACACCTACAATATCAAGGTGACATTTATAAATTTTGAATAATGTGAAACTTGTACAGTTTTTGGCACTTGATTTTAGAACCAGAAAACAAAAATGAAAATATAAAATCAATATGATCTTGGAAGGGTCCTGGACAGGTAAGAAGGTATTTGCTCTCTTGATTCAGATATTAATTATTAATTTTCAAGTGTTACTGGTAATAGCATCTACCACTAATATTGTTTATTAAAAAGTAAGTTAGTTAACACATGCAAACAACTTACAACATTGTCCAGCATGCTGCAAACACTCAACAAACAGCTTTAATGATGATTATTATTGATGCTGCTGTTTTTACTGCTTTTTTGATTATTATTTCACATAAACTAAGATTCAGGGATGGAAGCATTGCCTGCACTGCTTTTCTCAAACACAGACACAAATCCTTTTAACAGCTTTCTACACCCCTGTGTTACGTGGTTCTACTAAAAACTCAACAAACAAAAATAGAACGAACCCTCTGCACTGAGAATTACTTAAATAAACTCTATAAATATAGTTGCTCTCTCTGCTCAGGTTCAAAGACTCTCCCAACGACATGATCACTGTTGAGGGTTGACCTCCTTCCAGCCAGGGGCAACCTTCCTACCTAATAGCCAACACAGGGCAAATGAATGTTTTTGCCACCACCTGAGAAGCACTGAGTCTATACACATGGGTGCTTGGGCCCAAATAGTGAACCACGAGAGAATCATTAAGTCTCTTTTCCTCCAAATTTAAGCTCTTTAAACTCATACAAATAAGGAAAAAAAAAAAAAGATCATCCAATTTTTTTGGACCAAGCTGAATGAGAAGTAATTTAAAGTAGATTTAAAGCAAACGTGTCACGAAGAAAACCAATCAAATGAATCAGTTTTTCCCATAGGCATAATTAAGAAGTCATTGGCATCTTTTTTCCCTTAAAATCCAGGTCAATTTGAAGTTTGGTGTTGAAGAAATGTGAAGCTCAAAAGTGTAATAAGTAAACAAATAGAGAGAGATAAATAAATGAATGAACACATGCATGGATGGATGGATGGATGGATGGATGGATGGATGGATGGATGGATGGATGGATGGATGGATGGATGGATGGATGGATGGATGGATGGATGGATGGATGGATGGATGGATGGACAGGCATATAGAAAGACAGACATATGAATGAATGAATAGATGAATAAGTAGATAAAGAGATAGCTATATCAACAAATCAATAAATAGATGGATAAATAGATAAATAAACAGATAAATAATAACAAGTTTGGCTTTCCAGAACTGTATTTTTGTGTGTTGATCTGATATCCTGCCATTCTGTTGAATTTGTATATTAAATCTAATAGTTTCTTTTTGTTTTTTATTTGTATTGTATATTTGTGGGTGTGTGTATGTGAGGGAGAGAGAGAGAGAAGGAGAGAGAATTCCTTAGGATATTCTATGTATAAGATCTTGTCATCTTGAATAGGAAAAATTTTACTTCTTTCCAAATTCAAATGCCTTTAAAAAAAATTTTGGCCTAACTTTTCTGTCTAGTATTTCCAGAAAAATGTAGAATAAGAGTTATGAAATCAGGCATCCTTGTCTTGTTCCTGATGTTAGGGGAAAACTTGTGGTCTTTCACCAATGCGTGTGATGTTAAAAAAAAAAAATAGCTATGGGTATTTCATAAGTGTCCTTAATCAGATACATGTAGTTTCCTTACATTTCTAGTTTGTTGAATGATTTTATTATGAATGGGTCTTGGATTTTGTCAAATGATGTTTCTGCATTCATTAATCAAGTCATTTTTCCTTCATTTTCTTAATTAATTGATATTTATGCTTAACAACTCTTGCATTTCTGGGATAAGTTCCACTGGAACGTGGTTTATAGTCTTTTCAATATGCTGCTGTTTGGTTTGCTAGTATTTTGCTGCTGGATTTGGTTTGTTAGTACTCTGTTGAAGATTTGCATTCATATTCATAAGGGATATTGTGGGTTTTTTTGGCTTTGGTGTCAGGGCGATTATGTCATCATAGAATCAGTTACAAAGTGTTCCCTACTATTTTCTTTTGCAAGAGTTTGAGAAAGATTAATGTTAATTTGTATTTGGTACTTTGTTATAATTTCTATCTCCTTATTGTTATTGTTGTTGTTGTTTTTCTAGGTGCGCTCAAGTCATTTCTGACTCATAGCCACCCTATGCACAACAAAAGGAAACACTGCCCGATCCAGTGCCATCCTCACGATCATTGTTATGCTTGGGCGCATTGTTGCAGCCACCATGTCAGTCCATCTTGTTGAGGGCCTTCCTCTTTTTCACTGACCCTATTCTTTACCAAGGATGATGTCCTTCTCCAGATACTGATCCTTCCTGACAACATGCCCAAAGTATATGAGATGAAGTCTCACCATTCTTGCTTCTAAGGAGCATTCTAGTTGTACTTCTTCCAAGGCAGATCTGTTCCTTATTTTGGCACATCATGATATATTCAATATTCTTCACCAACAGATGCCAATTTTTCTTCAGTCTTCCTTACTCATCATCCAGCTTTCATTGCTTGGGTCAGGGGCACCTTAGTCTTCAAGGTGACGTCCTTGCTTTTTAACACTTTAAGGAGGTCTTTTGTAGCAGATTTGCCCACTGCTGCTTCCATGGATGCCGATTGCTGAAACAAGTAAAATGAAACCCTTATTGTTTTAGGTTTTACATTTAGGTCCTTGATCCATTTTGAGTTAGTTTTTGTTTATGATGTGAAGTATGGGTCCTGATTCATTTTTTCTACAGACGGACATTCAGTTTTGCCAGTGCCATTTGTTAGAGATTGTCTTTTCCCAATTTAACAAAATTTGGCCCTTTGTCAAAAATCAGCTGCCCATAGCTGGATGGATTTACATCTGTGTTCTAAATTCTGTTCCATTGGTCTATGCGTTTGTCATTGTACAAATACCAGTCTGTTTTGATTGCCATGCCTGTATAGTAGGTTCTAAGATTCAGTAGTGTGAGGCCTTCTTTGGCCTCTTTTCTTTTCACATTGGATTGGTGATTAGTGTTTCCATCTCATTAAAGAATGCTGTTGCAATTTGGATCTGTCTTGCATTATATTTGTAGATCACTTCAGGTAGTATTGACATTTTCATGATGTTGAGTCTTCCTATCCATGAGCATTTTTTTTTTCTTCCAATTATATAGGTCTCTTGGTTTCTTGCAGTAGCATTTTGTAGTTTTCTTTGTATAGGTCTTTTATATCCCTGGTTAGATTTATTCCCAAGTATTTTATCATTTGGGGGGCTATTATAAATGGCATTCTTTTTGTGATTTACTTTTTGAAGTTCTCTTTGTTGATGTAGAGGAATCCAACTAATATGATATTGTACCCTGCTACTTTGCTGACTCCTTCTATTAGTTCCAGTAGTTTTTTTGTGGAATCCTTGGAGTTTTCTATGTATAGGTTCATTTCATCTGTGTATAGGGAAAATTTTGCTTCTTCTTTCCAATTTAGATGTCCTTTATTTCTTTCTCTTACTAGATTTCTTTAGTTAAGACTTTCAGTGCAATGACATTTTGGTTAGCAGCCGAGCACTTAACCAATGCACCACCAGACCTCCTCTATGTCATTACCTTGAAATTTACCGTTATCTTCCTAAGTTTAAAACAGTCTTTTATTTATTGTTATCGCTTTGGCTTCCTCTCCATATGAAAGTTCTATAACTACACCATTTATTCCCTCTTTTTTGTTTTGATGTCATCGTTTACGTATTGATGTCTTTGGTTCCCTGTTTTTAGCCTTTTAGCTTTGTTTTATTTTTAAAATTCTTTATTTGGGTTGGTATCTGGGTGGTCTGTCCTGCGTCCAAATATCAGATTATTGTTTAATGTTTTTGGTTCTCTATTCGAAGGACTCTCTTTAATATTTCTTGCAAGTTTGGTCTGGTTTTTACAAATTCCCTTAATTTCTGCTTATCTGGAAATATTCTAATGTTGCCATTGTATATGAGAGACAGTTTTACTGAATATAGAATTGCTGACTGGGTTTTTTTTGTTTTTTTTTTTTTGCTTTCGACCTTTTATATAGGTCTTCCCACTGTCTTCTTACCTACATGGTTTTAGCTACATAGTTGGAGATTAGTTTTATTGGTTCCCCTTTGTAGATAGGTGACTTTATTTTTCCTTAGCTGATCTCAGGATTCTTTGTTTGTCTTTGGTCCTTTTTATTTGCACATCTGTTTATAAGTCTTGGTGACTTTCTTTGGGCTCTATCCTGTATGGGGTTCATTGCGCTTCTTGGATGGGTATCTTCTTGTCTTTCCTGATGATAGAAAGCGAAGTTTTCTGCCAGGATTACTTTGACAATTGTCTCTGTGTTTTACATTGCACCCCCACCCCCCGCCCACTGGATCTCTTATCATATGCAAGTTTTTCCTCTTGATAGTGTCCCACATAATTATTAGGATTTCTTCATTCTTTTTTCTGATTTTTCCTCAAACAAATTGGTATCAAGGGATTTTTCTTTAATTTCACTAATCTGCCTTCCATTGCTTCAATTCTGGTCCTATATCCTTCTTTGGAGTTGTCTGTTTCTGAAATTTTATTCTTAATCTTTTGGCTTTCTAGTTGATGTTTTTGTATGGTTTCTAGTTGTTTCATTTTTATATTGTTTTCCTGAATTCTTTATCGCTTTTATGAGTTGTAACCAACTTGACAACAATGGGTTTTTTGTTTGTTTGTTGCTTTCTTTCATTTTGTCAGTGCCTTCCTCGATTTTGTCTCTATTTTTCTTGGTTTTGCCTGTGTTTTCACAGGCTGTTTCTTGCCCCCGGCAGTTTTTTTGTTCTTTATTTCAGTCACTTGCTGACTCCATCCTGTCCTGCTTCTTTTTGTGATTTGATATTGTCTGTTGTTTCCGAAGCATCAAGAAATTATTATATCTATTTATTTACTGTGTGTTTGTTGAACCCTGAAATTTTGTTTTGTTTTGATATATCCAAGTAGGCTGGGCCTGTGTTTTGCTCTGGTCTCTAATTTTGCCATTTTGATGCTCTCACTACCTTTCTCAGGGTTGGTGGAGGAATGACTGCATGTGTGAGTGTGGGTCTCTTGTGGGGCTGTTGAGGATATAGGTGGTGTTTCTGTTGAGGTGGTGTGTTTGTCTGTCCAGCTGGACCCTGGCTGTGGGTGCAGTGGGTGATCTTCCTAGTTTTGGGGTTGGGTGCTGTGTGTGTGCTCTGCTGATTGCAGGGTGGTTGGGTTTGGGGTATCTGGGTTGTTGGTCCCCAGATGAGTTGTCTGGAAACTCTCATCAATGGTTCCAGGTGAGCAGGGTTATGTGGGGATGTTTAGAATTAGAATATAGAACACAGAAGAATGTACAATATACATTATAGAAGAATATACACAGTAGACTATACAATACAGAATATAGATTATACAAGAGCATATAATACAAAATTTAGAATATAGAAAGTAGAATGTAGAATACACAATATAAAATGTAGAATAAAGACTACAGAATACAGATTATAAAATACAGAAAATTATGAAATGTAGAATGTAAAATATAGAAGAATACACTATATTCTATTTTCAAAGTTCTTTTATATTCTGGATTCTATCTTCAGTGTTCTATGTTCCATATTCTATATTTCAAATTCTCTATTTTCTATAATCTATGTTCTTCTATATTCTATATTTTTGTATGTTCTATATTTCATACTTTGCATTCTATATTCGATGTTCTACATTCTATATTTTTCTACATACAATATTCTTCTATATTCTATATTCCATATTCTACATTGTATATTTTAAATTCTTCCATATTCTATGCTCTATATTCTGTATTCTACATTCTAAATTCTGTATTCTATGTTCTTCCATATTCTTCTATATTCTATATACTATATTTTTCTGTATTCTATATTCCATAGTCTACATTCTTCCTTCTATATTCTACATTCTTCTATATTCTGTATTCTATACTCTTCTGTAGTGTATATTTTGTTTTACATTCTATATTCTTATTCCATTATCTTCTATATTCTATAATCTATATTCTTCTATATTCTGTGTTCTTTATGCTTTATTTATATTCTATATTTTGTATTCTACATTCTATATTCTTCTATATTCTATATTTTCTATATTCTATATTCCATCCTGTGCTCTGTATTCAATGTTCTTTTTCTATATTCTATAATGTTCTGTATTCTATATTCTACATTCTATATTCTTCTATAGTCTGTATCATATATTGTTCTATATTGTATATTCTGTATTTTGCATTCTACATTCTATATTCCATAATCTTCTATATTGTATAATGTATATTCTCTATATTATGTATTTTTATTCTATATTTTATATTCTGTATTCTACATTCTATTTTCTAAATTCTATATTTTCTATATTCCATTGATTGTATTCTATATTCATTTTTTCTATAGTCTATATTTTTTAATAATTTTCTGTATTCTATATTCCATATTGCATATTCTGTATACTCTAGTCTACATTCTATATTCTTATATCCTATCTTCTATATTTAATTCTACATTCTATATTCCAGAATCTTCAATATTCTATAATCTATATTCTTCTATATTCTATGTTCTTTATTCTATATTTTGTATTCTACTTTGTACATACGCTATTCTATATTTATCTCTATTTTATATTTGTCTATATTCTCTATTCCATACCCTGTATTCTATATCACATATTCTATATTCTGTGTTCTATATTCTATGTTCTATAAAAAAATATATAGTCAATATTTTTTATATACTATATTCTTCTGTATTCTATATTATATATTCCATATTCTACATTCTGCATTCTATATTCTATAGTCTTCTATGTTCTGTATTCTATACTCTTCTACATTCTTATTCTACATTCTATATTCTTCTCTTATAATCTATATTCTTCTATCTGCTATATTCTGTATTGTACATTCTGAATTGTATATTAAATATTCTACAGTCTACATTCTATATTCTAAATTTTGTAATATTCTTTTTCTTCTCTATACTCTATTCCACATTCTATATTCTCTATTCTACATTCTATATTCCATTTTCTTCTATATTCTACATTTTCTATTCTAAATTTTTCTGAATTCTATATTCTTCTATATTCTATATTTTTTAGTGTTTATTCTACCTTCAATCTCTATAGTCTATATTCTTCTGTAATCTAACATTCTCTTGTATTCTCTATTCTACATTCTATATTCTTCTATAGTCTGTAATCTATATTCTTCTACTTTCTTTATTCTATATTGTTCAATAGTATATATCCTATACCTTATATTCCATTTGTCCATATTCTATTTTCTTCTACGTTCTATCTTCTATTTTCTGTAGTCTGTCATCTATATTCTGTATTCTTCTATATTCTGCATTCTGTATCCTATATCTTCTATATTCTAAACTTTTGCTCTATATTTTCCTATATTCTGTATTCTGTTTGTCAATTTTCTATATTCTTCTGTAATTATACTCTACATTCTCCTATTGTCCATATTCCATATTCTTCTATACTCTATATTCTTTTTTCTTTTATATTCTGCATTGTATTTTCTATGTCCTATGTTTTTTTTTATGTTCTTCTATATACTATATTCCTCTATATTCTATGTTCTACTTTCTAAATTCTTCTATATTCTATATTCTGTACTTTATATTCTACATTCTAAACTCTATATTCTCCTATGTTCTATATTCTTTTATATTCTCTTTCTATATTTTTACATATTCTAGGTTCTATATTCCATACTCTGTATTCTATATTGTATATTAAAAGTTCTATGTTCTATATTCTTTATTTTTATATATACTGTATTTTTCTGTGTGGTATATTCTATGTTCCATATTCTATAGACTACATTCTGTATTCTTTTAAATTCTGTATTCTTTTATATTTTACATTCTACATTCCATAATTCTTTGTATTCTACAATCTGTATTCTATATTCTATAGTCTTTATTCTATATTTTATATTCTGTAGTCTACATTCTATATTCTAAATTCTGTATTCTATGTTCTTCAGTAATCTATATTCTTTCTTGTATAGTTTTCTACTGTGTACATTCTTCTATAATGTATATTCTGTATTCTTCTGTATTCTATATCCTAATTCTTCTATATTCTCTATTCCATATTCTGTATTCTTCAATATTCTGTATTCTACATTCTACTATATTCTTTTTCTTGTATTTTCCATACCCTTGTATATTCTATATTCTTCTATATTCCGTATTCTATGTTCTCCTATATTCTATATTTTACATTGTACATTCTATATTCCATTATTTTCTATATTGTATGATTTATAATCTTCTATATTCTATACTTTCCTGTATTCTTCACTGTATACTTTGCATTGTGTAATCTGTATTCTACATTGTACATTTTATATTCTTCTGCATTCTATATTCTAAATTTATATTCTATTTTCTTCTATATCCTGTATTCTTTATGCTATATTCTTTTGTAATGTATATTCTATATTCTTCTTTATTCCAAATCCTCTATACACTATATTGTTCTGTTTACAAAGTTCTTTTATATTCTGTATTCTATCTTCCGTGTTCTATGTTCCATATTCTATATTTTAAATTCTCTATATTCTATAATCTATGTTCTTCTATATTCTATATTTTTGTATATTCTATATTCCATACTCTGTATTCTATGTTTGATGTTCTATATTCTACGTTTTTCCACATACACTATTCTTCTATATTTCATATTCCATATTCTACATTCCACATTGTATATCTTAAATCTTCCATATTCTATGCTCTGTATTCTATATTCTACTTTCTTAATTGTATATTCTTCCATATACTTCTAGTCTATATTTTTCTATATACTATATTTTTCTGTATTCTCTCTTCCATATTCTTCCTTCTATATTCTATATTCTACTATATTCTGTATTCTATATTCTTCTATATTGTAGTCTGTATTTTTAATTCTATATTCTATATTCTATAATCTATATTCTGTGTTCTTTACCTTTTATTTTATATTCTATATTTTGTATTCTACATTCTATATTTTCTATATTACATATTCCATACTCTGTGTTCTGTAGTCAATGTTCTTTTTCTATATTCTATATTTTTCTATACAATTTTCTGTATTCTATATTCTTCATTCTTTATATTTTTCTATAGTCTGTATCATATATTTTTCTATATTGTAAATTGTGTATTTTACATTCTACATTCTATATTCCATAATCTTCTATATTGTATAATGTATATTCTCTATATTATGTATTTTTGTTCTATATTTTATATTCTATATTCTGTATTCTCCATTCTGTATTCTAAATTCTTTATTTTTCTATATTCCATTGTCTGTATTCTATATTCAATGTTGTTTTCTATATTCTATATTTTTTATAATTTTCTGTACTCTATATTCCATATTGCATATTCTGTAAAGTATATTCTACATTCTATATTTTCTTATATTCCATCTTCTACATTCTATATTTAATTCTATATTCTATAATCTATATCCTTCTGTATTGTTCTTTATTCTACTTTGTACATACTCTATTCTACATTCTTTATTTAAGTCTATTCTATATTTTTCTATATTCTCTATTCCATACTCTGTATTCTATGTTCCATATTCGATGTTCTATATTTTTTATAGCCTATATTCTTCTGTATTCTACATTCTATATTCCATACGCTATATTCTACATTCTGCATTTTATATTCTTCTATGTTCTGTATTCTATACTCTTCTACATTCTTATTCTACATTCTATATTCTTCTGTTGTAATCTATATTCTTCTACCTGCTATATTCCATATTGTACATTCTAAATTCTATATTCCATATTCTAGTCTACATTCTATATTCTAAATTTTTCAATATTCTTTATTCTTATCTATTCCCTATTCCATATTCTATGTTCTCCATTCTCCATTCCATTTTCTATATTCTGCATTTTATATTCTAAATTTTTTCTGAATTCTATATTCTATATTTTTATGTATATTCTACCTTCTAATCTCTATATTCTATATTCCTCTGTAATCTATTCTCTTATATTCTCTATTCTATATTCTTCTATATTTTGTCATCTGTATTTTTCTACTTTATTCTCTATTCTTCAATATTGTATATCTTATACCCTATATTCCGTTTGTCAATATTCTATTTTCTTCTACATTCTATCTTCTGTATTCTGTAGTCTGTCATCTATATTCTTTATTCTTCTATATTCTGCATTCTATATCCTATATCTTCTAAATTTATGCTCTATGTTTTCCTATATTCTGTATTCTATATTTTTCAATATTCTACATTCTTCTATAATTATATTCTACATTCTCCTATTTTCCATATTCCTTATTCTTCTATACTCTATATTTTTCTGTATTCTTTTTTCTTTTATATTCTGTATTGTATCTTCTATGTTCTTCTATATACTATATCCCTCTAAATTCTATAGTCCATATTCTACGTTCTGAATTCTTCTATATTCTATATTTTATATTCTATACTCTACATTCTAAATTCTATATTCTTTTATATTCTATTTCTATATTCTTCCATAATCTAGGTTCTATATTCCATTCTCTGTATTTTATATTGTATATTTAAAGTTCTATGTTCAATATTCTTTATCTTTCTATATACTGTTTTTCTGTATGGTATATCCTATGTTCCATATTCTATATTCTACATTCTGTGTTCTTCTATAGTATGCATTCTATATTCTTCTGTATTTTACAGTCTACATTTCATAATTTTCTATATTCTATTTTTTTATAATCCATAATCAATACTCTTCATTTTATATTTTATATTCTACATTCTTTTCTTTTATTCTACATTCTATTTTCTATATTCCAAATTCTGTATTCTATGTTCTTCTATAATCTATATCCTGTATCATATTTTTTATAGTCCTATAGGGTAGCCCGCACGCAGAGCAGGCCCGAATAGCGGAGCCCCGCAGGTGAGGAGAAGCCCGAAAGGAGAGTCCCGCAGGCCCCAACGGAGAGTCCCGCAGACAAGAATAGTCTTGAAAGGAGAGCCCCGCAGGCATGAACAGGCCGGAACAGAGAGTCCCGCAGGCAAGAATAGGCCCAAACTGAGAGTCCCGCAGGCAAGAATATCCCCTAATAGAGGAGCCCCACAGGCAAGAACAAGCCCAAATAGCGGAGGCCCCCACGCAGGAAAAGGCCTCAATAATGGAGCTCCACAGGCACAAAGAGGCCGGAATAGAGGAGCCCCGCAGACAAGAGGAAGCCTGAGAGGAGAGTCCCGCAGGCAAGAATAGTCCCGAACTGGGACTCAGGCAGGCAAGAAAAGGCCCTTACACAGTCCCGCGGGCAAGACTAGGCCTGAATAGTGGAGCCCCGCAGGCAACAACAGGCCCGAACAGAGTCCTGCAGGCAAGAATAGGCCCTAACGGAGAGGCCTGCAGGTGAGAACAGGCCCGAACAGAGAGTCCGGCAGCCGAGAAAAGGCCCGAACCGAGAGTCACGAAGGTGACAACAGGCCCATAGGGAGAGTCCCGCAGGCGAGAACAGGCCCGAAAGGAGATTCCGACAGGCCAGAATAGAGGAGCCCTGTAGGCAAGAATAGGCCTGAACAGGGTCCGGCAGGCAAAAATAGACCCTAACGGAGAGGCCTGCAGGTGAGAACAGGCCGGAAGGGAGATTCCCATAGCCAAGACTAGGCCCGAACAGAGTCTGGAAGGCAAGAATAGACCCGAATAGAAGAGCCCTGCAGGCAAGACCATGCCCGAATAGCAGAGCCCCGCACGTACGAACACGGGGAATAGCGGAACCTGCCATGCACGAACACCGGAGCTCCGCAGGCACGAGCAGGCCCGAAGAGCGGAGCCCCGCACCCACGGACACGCCAAATAGCGGAGCCCCACACGCACGGACACGCCAAATAGCGGAGCCCCGCACGCACAGACAGGCCTGAATAACGGAGCCCCTCAGGCACCAACAGGCCTGAATAACGGAGCACCGTAGGCACGAACAGGCCCGAATAGAAGAACAACCGCAGGCAAGAGGAGGAACGAAAAGATGCTCCCGTAGGGAAGATTAGGCCTGAAGAGAGAGTTTGGCAGGTAAGAATAGGCCCGAACGGAAAGTCCCGCAGGCAAGAATAGGCCCTAAAGGAGAGTCCTGGAGGCAAGAATAGGCCCGGATAGAGGAGCCCCGCAGGCGAGAATAGGCCCGAACGGAGAGTCCCGCAGGCCAGGATACGCCCGAACAGAGTCCCGCAGGCAAGAATAGGCCCACCTGGAGAGTCTCCCAGGCCAGAATAGGCCTGAACGGAGATTCCCGCAAGAATAGGGCTGAATAGAGGAGTCCCGCAAGCAAGAATAGGCCCTAAGGGAGAGTCCCGCAGGCAAGAATAGGCCCGAATAGAGGAGCCCCGCAGGCGAGAATAGGCCCGAACGGAGAGTCCCGCAGGCCAGGATAGGCCCGAACAGAGTCCTGCAGGCAAGAATAGGCCCACCTGGAGAGTCCCCCAGGCCAGAATAGGCCCGAACGGAGATTCCCGCAAGAATAGGGCCGAATAGAGAAGCCCCGCAGGCAACAATAGGCCCTAACGGAGAGGCCTGCAGGCGAGAACAGGCCCGAACAGAGAGTCCCGCAGGCAAGAATATAGAATGTTGAATACAGTATAAAGAATATGGAATATAGAATACACAAAAATATAGTATATGTAAATATATAGAAAATAGAAGATTGAATATAGAAAAATATAGAATATAGAAAAATTGCAAATGTTTAATATAGAATGTAGAATATAGAAGATTTTAAAATGTAGCCTATACAATATGGAATATAGAATACGGAAGAATATAGCATAGAGAAAAATATAGAACATAGAACATCGAATATAGAATAGAGACTATGGTTTATAGGATATAGGAAAATATAGAATATAGAACATAGAATTTAGAATGTGGAATATAGAATATAGAAGAATTTAGAATATAGAATATGGAATATAGAAGGAAATAGTACATAGAAGAAAACTGAACATAGAACACAGAACACAGAAGATAGAATACAGAATGTAAAGGAATATAGAAAATAGTAGAATATAGAATATACAAGAATATGGAATACAGAAGAATATAAACAAGAATATGGATTATAGAATATACATTACAGAAGAATATAGAATACAGAATATAGAAGAATATTGAATATAAATTTAGAATATAGAAGAATATAGAGAAGGCTATAGAAAATACAAGAAAAAGAATATAGTAGAATGTAGAATACACAATATGGAAGAATAGAAGAATTAGAATATAGAATACAGAAGAATATAGAATATACATTATAGAAGAATATACACAGTAGAAGACTATACAATACAGAAAATAGATTAGACAAGAACATGTAATACAGAATTTAGAATATAGAAAGTAGAATGTAGAATACAGAAATAGAATATAAAATATAGAATAAAGACTGTAGAATACAGATTATAGAATATAGAAAATTATGGAATGTAGAATGTAAAATATAGAATACACTATATTCTTCTATTTTCAAAGTTCTTTTGTATTCTGTATTCTATCTTCAGTGTTCTGTGTTCCATATTCTATATTTTAAATTCTCTATATTCTATAATCTATGTTCTTCTATATTCTATATTTTTGTATATCCTATATCCCATACTCTGTATTCTATATTCTATATTTTTCTACATACAGTATTCTTCTATATTCCATATTCTATATTCTACATTGTATATTTTAAATTCTTCCATATTCTATGTTCTGTATTCTACATTCTAAATTCTTTATTCTATGTTCTTCCATATTCTGTATTTTTCTATATACTATAATTTTCTGTATTCTACATTCCATATTCTACATTCTTCCTTCTATATTTTATATTATTCTATATTCTGAATTCTATATTCTTCTATGTTGTAGATTCTGTATTTTACATTCTATATTCTATATTCCATTATTTCTATATTCTATAATCTATATTCTTCTATATTCTGTGTTCTTTATGCTTTATTTCATATTCTATATTTTGTATTCTCCATTGTATGTTCTTCTATATTCTATTTTTTCTATATTCTGTATTCCATACTCTGTGTTCTATATTCAATGTTCTTTTTCTATATTCTGTATTTTTCTGTATAATTTTATGTATTCTATATTCTACATTCTATACTCTATTCTTCTATAGTCTGTACCATATATTGTTCTATATTGTATATTCTGTATTTTACATTGTACATTCTATATTCCATAATCTTCTATATTCTATAATGTGTATTCTCTATATTATGTATTTTTATTCTATATTTTATATTCTGTATTCTACATTCTATATTCTACATTCTATATTTTTCTATATTCCATTGTCTGTATTCTATATTCAATGTTTTTTCCTATAGTCTATATTTTTTATAATTTCAGTATTCTATATTCCATATTGCATATTCTATAAACTATATTCTACATTCTATATTCTCTTATATTCCATCTTCTATATTCTATATTCCAGAATCTTCTATATTCTGTAATGTATATTCTTCTATATTCTATGTTCTTTATTCTATATTTTATACTCTATATTCTGTATTGTACTTTGTACATACTCTATTCTATATTCTATATTTATCTCTATTCTATACTTTTCTATATTCTCTATTAATACCCTGTATTGTATACTATATTCCAAATTCCTCTGTGTTCTATATTCCACATTCTAAATTCTATGTTCTTCTATATTCTATATTTTCCTTTTTTTATATTCCATACTCTCCATTCTATATTCGATGTTCTATGTTGCATATTCTATATTTTTCTCTATACTATATTCTTCTGTATTCTATATTCCATAAAGTATATTCTACATTCTATATTCTAAAATCTTCTATATTCTACATTCTGTATTCTATATTCTTCTGTATGCTATGTTCTATATTCAATCTTCCATTTTCTATATTTTTACATATACTATATTTTTGTATATTCTATATTCCATATTCTTGATACTATACTCAACATTCTATGTTCTTCTATATTCCGTATTCCATATTCTCCTACATTCTATATTTTACATTCTACATTCTATATTCCATAATCTTCTGTATTGTATAATTTATAATATTCTATAATCTATATTCTCCTATATTCTTCATTTTATATTTTGCATTCTGTAATCTGTATTTCACATTGTACATTTTATATTCTTCTGTATTCTATATTCTAAACATATATTCTATGTTCTTCTATATTCTGTTATCTATGCTATATTCTCCTATAATGTATATTCTATATCCTTATTTATTCCAAATCCTCTATACACTATATTCTTCTATTTTCAAAGTTCTTTTATATTCTGTATTCTATCTTCAGTGTTCTATGTTCCATATTCTATATTTGAAATTCTTTACATTCTATAATCGATGTTCCTCTGTATTCTATATTTTTGTATGTTCTGTATTCCATACTCTAGTCTATATTCGATGTTCTATATTCTATATTTTTCTAGATACAATATTCCTCTATATTCTATATTGCACATTTCATATTCTACTTTCTGCATTGTATATTTTAAATTCTTCCATATTCTATGTTCTGTATTCTTTTTTCTTCCATATTCTTCTATATTTTTCTACATACTATATTTTTCTGTATTCTATATTCCATATTCTTCATTCTATATTCTATATTCGTCTATATTCTGTATTCTATATTCTTCTATATTGTATATTCTGCATTTTATATTCTATATTCCATTATCTTCTATATTCTTTAATCTATGTTCTATATTCTGTGTTCTTTATGCTTTATTTCATATTCTATATTTTGTATTCTACATTCTATATTCTATGTTCTTCTATATTCCATACTCTGTGTTGCATATTCAGTGTTCTTTTTCTATATTATATACTTTTCTATATAATTTTCTGTATTCTGTATTCTACATTCTATACTCTATATTCTTCCATAGTCTGTATCGTATATTCTTCTATATTGTATATTCTGTATTTTACATTCTACATTTTCTGTATTTTTCTATGTTCCATTGTCTGTATTCTATATTCAATTTTTTTCTATAGTGTATATATTTTATAATTTTCCGTATTCTATATTCCATATTGCATATTCTGTATACTATATTCTGCATTCTATATTCTCTTATATTCCATCTCCTATATTCTGTATTTAATTCTACATTCTATATTCCAGAATCTTCTATATTCTATAATCTATATTCCTCTGTATTCTATGTTCTATATTCTATATTCTAAATTCTACTTTGTACATATTCTATTCTATAGTCTATATTTATCTCTATTCTATATTTTTTCTATATTCTCTATTTCATACTCTGTATTCTATATTCCATAGTCAATGTTCTATATTCTATATTTTTATATACTATATTCTTCTGTATTCTACATTCTATATTCCTTATTCTGTATTCTACATTCTGCATTCTATATTCTTCTATGTTCTGCATTCTATACTCTTCTACATTCTTATTCTATATTCTTCACTTATAATCTATATTCTTCTATCTGCTGTATTCTATATTGTACATTCTAAATTCTATATTCAATATTCTGCAGTCTACATTCTATATTTTAAATTTTTCAATATTCTTTATTCTTCTCTGTACCCTATTCCATATTCCATGTTCTCCATTCTACATTTTATATTCTATTTTTTTCTATATTCTACATTTTATGTTCTAAATTTTTCTGAATTCTGTATTCTTCTATCTTCTATATTTTTATTGTATATTCTGCATTCTAATCTCTATATTCTTCTGTAATCTAATATTCTTTTTTACAGTCTATTCCGTATTCTCTATTCTACATTCTATATTCTTTTATAGTTTGTAATCTATATTCTTCTACTTTCTGTATTCTGTATTCTTCAGTAGTGTATATCCTATACCCTATATTTGTCTATATTCTATTTTCTTCTGCGTTCTATCTTCTATATTCTGTAGTCTGTCATCTATATTCTTTATTCTTCTATATTCTGCATTCATACATTTGTATCTTCTATATTCTAAATTTATGCTCTATGTTTTCCTATATTCTGTATTCTATATTTTTCAACATTCTATATTCTTCTATAATTATATTCTACATTCTCATATTTTCCATATTCTATATTCTTCTATAATGTATATTCTTTTTTCTTTTATATTCTGTATTGTATCTTCTATGTTCTATATTCTATATACTATATTCCTCTGTATTCTATAGTCCCTATTCTATATTCTATGTTCTAAATTCTTCTATACTCTATATTCTGTATTTTATATTCTATATTCTTCTATGTTCTATATTCTTTTATATTCTACTTCTATGTTTTTCCATAGTCTCTGTTGTATATTCCATATTCTGTATTCTATACTGTATATTCTACATTCTATATTCTAAAATCTTCTATATTCTACATTCTGTATTCTAAATTCTACAGTCTATATTCTTCTAGATTCTATATTCTAGATTTTTCTGTATTCTATGTTCTATATTCAATCTTCTTTTTTCTATATTTTACATATACTATATTTTTGTGTATTCTATATTCCATATTCTTGATACTATATTCAACATTCCATATTCTTGTATATTCTGTATTCCATTTTCTCCTATATTCTACATTTTACATTCTACATTGTATTTTCCATAATCATGTATATTGTATAATTTATTATCTTCTGTATTCTGTAATTTATTTTCTCCTATATTCTTCATTCTATAGTTTGCATTCTATAATCGCTATTCTACATTGTACATATTATATTCTTCTGTATTCTATATTCTGAATTTATATTCTATTTTCTTCTATATTCTGTATTCTTTATGCTGTGTTCTTCTATAACATATATTCTATACACTTCTTTACTCCAAATCTTCTACACACTATATTCTTCTATTTTCAAAGTTTGCTTATATTCTGTATTGTATCTTCAGTGTTCTCTGTATCATATTCTATATTTTAAAGTCTCTATATTCTGTGATCTGTGTTCTTCGATGTTTTTCTACATTCTCTATTTTTGTATATTCTGTATTCCATACTCTGTATTCTCTATTCGAAGTTCTATATTCCATATTTGTCTTCATACAATATTGTTCCATATTCTATATTGCATATTTTATATTCTATATTCTACATTCTATATTTTAAATTCCTCTATATTCTGTATTCTATAGTCTATGTTCTTCCATATTCTATCTTTTTACATACTATATTTTTCTATATTCTATACTCCATATTCTCCATTTGTCCTATATTCTTCTATATTGTGTATTCTCTATTTTACATTCTATATTCTATTTTCTTCTATATTCTATAATATATATTCTATGTTCTGTGTAATTTATACTTTATTTCATAATGTGTGTTTTGTATTCTACATTCTATATTCTATGTTCAATATTCTATATTCTTCTATATTCTATATTTTCTATATTCTCTATTCCATACTCTATGTTCTATACTGAATGTTGATTTTCTAAATGCGGCAAACGGGTCATCCGTGTCCCCACATCCATAAGCCACTGGAATGCTGGGGCCCAGGCTGCCAGGATTTAGGCCTTGCCTTCGGAGCCCGGCCACATACGAAGCCTTCCACCAGAGGCAGGGGCATGGAGACAGCAAAAATTTGGAAAATGGCAGTGTCTCCGCGATTTCCCTGGCATCGCCCTTTCTGACTGACATGCTTGTTTTCCTAGTAGGATAATGCACTGACAGAGAAAGGCAGGCTTATGTATGGAGGAAAGGTGTGTGCTTAGAGGGTGACGACGCTGAGACCAGGTTGGGATCTTTAGTCCCAGGAGAGGCCACTGGAAGCTGTGGGTCAATGTTCTCTGCCCATCCCAGGTTGCGGGGGGAGGTTTTCACCACACAAAGCAGCGGCAGAATTATTCGTAGCTGGAGAGGTTGCATCTGAACACAAGTTCCACCTGGCCAGTGTCCACCCCAACTGTATTGCCCATGTCAATCAACAGAAGCTAAGACATTCCAGAGAGACTAATTGCTATTCTCTATCCAAGGGGAAGCGGTACATCCAGAAGCCTCCCCCGTTTCATCTCCAGGCTCTCTCTCAGGCCCCTCATACTTGTGATGTGTCTCAGGGGTAGAACGAAGAGATTTCTCTGAATGACCACATACAGAGAGGGGCCATAGATGCTGAGGAAGGGTGCTTTCCCTACTGATAACCTAGTGTAAGTGAAAAAGAGGTACCTGCCTGCTGTCCCAGTGTGTCGAACGTGTCCACATCAGCAGTTGCCTACTGTGAAGTTATTCCCTGGGTGCCCTCGATTTTGTGGCCAAAGACACGAGGGGCTGTTGTATGTCCATGGGTAAAATGCACGGCTATGCGGAACCGGCTGGATAGGCTGGACCTCTCCGATTGGCTCAGTGTTTGTGACTCGTCCCCGTCAGAAGTTCCGGCCAGCCTTCCGGTGGCTGTCTCCATGGTGATTGGGAAAGAAGCCTTGGGCCCCACACTCAGCCTTCAACTGGCCTACCCGGCCTCTTTCCCCTCATCTAGACCGCTGTGTGGATGAAAGAAAGGATGTCGGCCAGTGAGCACGTGTCCTCATTTTCTTGGAAGGATTAGGCTCCTTGCCTGGGCAGAAGACAGCCAAGGTCAGCCTGAGCCTAGACACCTAGTGCCCTGTGACACTGCAGCCAGTGATAGATGTTGATGTCCACGCTCAGGTATCCGCAGGTGGCGGATTCAGTGTGGTGGGAAGAGAAGTGGAAGTAGAGATGACACACTCACGAGGGCACGGGCCAAAGGTCAGAGAAAATAGCTGAGGTCGTGGAGCTCTAGCGGAGCCAGTCTAGGGCCCAGGCCTCCCTGCTGTACGAGGCAAAGAGGTGATCCATATGCCGCCATCCGTAGAGTCTGGACGGCTGGGCCCTGGATGCCCGGATTTCGGCCTTGTCTACCGAAAAGTGACGCACATGCAGTGTGCCACCGGAGGCTATGGAGCAACAGGGGGCAAAATCTTGAAAATGGGGGCTTCAGTTGACTTTGCCTGTGCTCTCCTTTGGCTGAGTGACATCGTGTGTTTCCTAGCACGTGAAGACATTCGTGGAGAGAGGCGGTTTCCATGCGTGCAGGCAAAGTGTGTGCTGAGATGATGAGTTGCTGGAGACCAGGGTGGACTCTTGAGACCCAGAATAGGCCTCTGGCAGCTATGTGTCAATGTTTTCTGCCCATGGCACTCAGCCGGTTATTTGCATAGAATGTTATCAGCGGAATTAGTAGTCTCCGGAGAGGCTACCACTTGTCAGCGAGTTTCACCTGGCCAGGTCCCATGGTGATGTCAAGCTTCACCTGGCCAGGTCCGCCCGTGATGTAGCTCCCCAATCAATCACTACTCTCTAGACCTTCCAGATAGACTAGCAGAACTTCTCTCCCCATGGGCAAGCAGTAGAGCCAGAGGCCTTCCCCCTTTGCTCTTTCGTCTCTAGGCCCTCTGTCAGGCACTCCAAGGTGTGAAGTGACAAGGGGAGAAGGACGAGATTTCAGAGAACGAAGACAAGCAGAGAGAGACAGAGAGAGGCAAGAGATGCTGAGTGGGGATGCCTTGCCTACTGATATTCTCAGGAAAGTGGGAAAGAGGTACCTGGCGTGCTCTGCCAATGCCCTGAAGCAGTCTGCACCAGGGGCTCCCTTGTGCCTGCGTAGCCTTTCCCGGGGTGTGCTCAAATCCTGTGGCCACTAGGTGTCATAGGTCACAATGGAGGGCCCTGTGTCATCTGCCTGGCGGGCCGGATCTCTGCCATTGGCTCAGTCTTGTCACCAGGCCCATGACAAGCTCCACCCACTCTTGCGGTGGGGGGACTGTCTCTATGGTGATGGCAAAAAAGCCTTAGCCCCGCCCACCTGGCCTTCACTTCACCTACCTGGCCCTCTGACCCTCACTCAGACCTCTGTGTTGATAAAAATCAATGTCCCCCAGTGCCCAGGTGTCAGCATCTGGGATAAAGGATTCGGGACCTTGCCTGGGGCAGAAGGCAGCCTAGGTCAGCGGGTAGCTGGAAGTCTAGTGACTTGTGACACTGCTGCCAGTGACAAATGGTGACTCCCACACTCACATATCCCCTGGTGGAGGAATGATAGTGATGGGTGGAGAAACATCACTCCGGAGCACACGTTTAATGGGGCACCAGCCAAAGCAAAGGCCAGGGCCAGTAGTGGACGTCGTGTAGCTGAATGGCGAGCCAGTGAAGGGCCCAAGGATCCCTCCTGTATGTGGCGAACAGGTCATCCGTGTCCCCACGTCCATAAACCATTGGACTGCTGGGGCCCAGGCTGCCAGGATTTCGGCCTTGCCTTCGGAGCCCGGCCACATAGGCAGCCTTCACAGGAGGCTGGGACGTGTAGACAGCAAAAATTTGGAAACTGGCCGTGTTTCCTTGACTTCCCTGGCATCGGCCTTTTTGAGCGGCTTGCTTTTTTTCCTGGTCGGATAGGGCCCTGACGGAGAAAGGCAGGATTACATGTACAGGAAAGGTGTGTGTTGAGAGGGTGACGACGTTGAGACCATGTTGGGATCTTTAGTCCCAGGAAGGGCCCCTGGCAGGTGTGGGTCAATGTTCTCTACGCATCCCCCTTGGCGGGGGGAGGTTTTCACCATACAAAGCAGCAGCGCAATTATTCGTCGCCGGAGAGGTTGCATCTGCCCACAATCTCCACCTGGCCAGGGTCCGCCTCTACTGTATTGCGCATGTCAGTCAACAGAAGCTAAGACCTTCCAGAGAGACTACCTGCTATTCTCTACCCATGAAGAAGCAGTACAGCCGGAAGCCCCCCCCGTTCCATGTCTAGGCCCTCTCTCAGGCCCCTCATACTTGTGATGTGTCTCATGGGTAGAATGAAGAGATTCCTCTGAGTGAACACATACAGAGAGGCCACAGATGCTGAGGAAGGGCGCCTTGCCTAGTGATATCCTAGCGTAAGTGGAAAAGAGGTACCTGCCTGCTGTCCCAGTGAGTCGAATGTGTTCACAACAGGGGTTGCCTACTGTGAAGTTATTCCCTGGGTGCCCTCAATTTTGTGGCCAAAGACGCAAGGGGCCGTTGTGTGTCCATGGATAAAATGGAGGGGTCTGCGGAACTGGCCGCTTAGGCTGGACCTCTCCTATTGGCTTAGTGTTTGTGAGTCGTCCCCGTCACAATTTCCGCCCAGCCTTCCGGTGGCTGTCACCATGGTGATTGGGAAAGAAGCCTTAGGCCCCACACTCAGCCCTCACCTGGCCTACCTGGCCTCTTTCCCCTCATCTAGACCGCTGTGTGGATGAAAGAAAGGATGTTGGCCAGTGAGCACGTGTCCTGATTTCCTTGGAAGGATTAGGCTCCTTGCCTGGGCAGAAGACAGCCAAGGTCAGCCTGAGCCTAGACACCTAGTGACCTGTGACACTGCAGCCAGTGATAGATGTTGATGTCCATGCTCAGGTATCCGCAGGTGGCGGATTCAGTGTGGTGGGAAGAGAAATGGAAGTAGAGATGACACACTCACGAGGGCACGGGCCAAAGGTCAGGGAAAATAGCTGAGGTCGTGGAGCTCTAGCGGAGCCAGTCTAGGGCCCAGGCCTCCCTGCAGTACGAGGCAAAGAGGTGATCCATATGCTGCCATCCGTAGACTCTGGACGGCTGGGACCCTGGATGCCCGGATTTCGTCCTTGTCTACCGAGAAGTGACGCACATGCAGTGTGCCACCGGAGGCTGTGGAGCAGCAGAGGGCAAAATCTTGAAAACGGGGGCTTCAGTTGACTTTGCCTGTGCTCTCCTTTGGCTGAGTGACATCGTGTGTTTCCTAGCAGGTGAAGACATTTGTGGAGAGAGGCGGTTTCCATGCGTGCAGGCAAAGTGTGTGCTGAGATGATGAGTTGCTGGAGACCAAGGTGGACTCTTCAGACCCAGAATAGGCCTCTGGCAGGTATGTGTCAATGTTTTCTGCCCATGGCACTCAGCCGGTTATTTGCATAGAATGTTATCAGAAGAATTAGTAGTCTCCGGAGAGGCTGCCACTTGTCAGCGAGCTACTCCTGGCCAGGTCCCTCAGTGATGTCAAGCTTCACCTGGCCAGGTCCACCCGTGATGTAGCTCCCCAATCAATCACTACTCTCTAGACCTTCCAGATAGACTACCAGAACTTCTCTCCCCATGGGCAAGCAGTAGAGCCAGAGGCCTTCCCCCTTTGTTCTTTCGTCTCAAGGCCCTCTGTCAGGCACTCCAAGGTGTGAAGTGACAAGGGGGAGAAGGAAGAGATTTCAGAGAAGGAACACAAGCAGAGAGAGACAGAGAGAGGCAAGAGATGCTGAGTGGGGATGCCTTGCCTACTGATATCCTCAGGAAAGTGGGAAAGACGTACCTGGCGTGCTCTGTCAATGCCCTGAAGCAGTCCGCACCAGGGGCTCCCTTGTGCCTGCGTAGCCTTTCCCGGGGTGTGCTCAAATCCTGTGGCCACTAGGAGTCATAGGTCACAATGGAGGGCCCTGTGTCATCTGCCTGGCGGGCCGGATCTCTGCCATTGGCTCAGTCTTGTCACCAGGCCCATCGCAAGCTCCGCCCACTCTTGCCGTGGGGGACTGTCTCTATGATGATGGCAAAAAAGCCTTAGCCCCGCCCACCTGGCCTTCACTTCACCTACCTGGCCCTCTGACCCTCACTCAGACCTCTGTGTTGATAAAAGTCAATGTCCGCCAGTGCCAAGGTGTCAGCATCTGGGATAAAGGATTCGGGACCTTGCCTGGGGCAGAAGGCAGCCTAGGTCAGCGGGTAGCTGGAAGTCTAGTGACTTGTGACACTGCTGCCAGTGACAAATGGTGACTCCACACCCACATATCCCCTGGTGGCAGAATGCTAGTGATGGGTGGAGAAACATCGCTCCGGAGCACACGTTTAATGGGGCACCAGCCAAAGCAAAGGCCAGGGCCAGTAGTGGACGTCGTGGAGCTGAATGGCGAGCCAGTGAAGGGCCCAAGGATCCCTCGTGTATGTGGCGAACAGGTCATCCGTGTCCCCACGTCCATCAACCATTGCACTGCTGGGACCCAGGCTGCCAGGATTTCGGCCTTGCTTTAGGAGCCCGGCCACATAGGCAGCCTTGCACCGGAGGCGGGGACATGTAGACAGCAAAAATTTGGAAACTGGCAGTGTTTCCTCGATTTCCCTGGCATCGGCCTTTTTGAGCGGCTTGCTTTTTTTCCTGGTAGGATAGGGCCCTGACGGAGAAAGGCAGGATTACGTGTGCAGGAAAGGTGTGTGTTGAGATGTTGACGACGTTGAGACCACGTTGGGTTCTTTAGTCCCAGGAAAGGCCCCTGGCGGGTGTGGGTCAATGTTCTCTACCCATCCCCCTTGGCGGGGGGAGGTTTTCACCATACAAAGCAGCAGCGCAATTATTCGTCGCCGGAGAGGTTGCATCTGCCCACAAGCTCCACCTGGCCAGGGTCCGCCCCTACTGTATTGCGCGTGTCAGTCAACAGAAGCTAAGACCTTCCAGAGAGACTACCTGCTATTCTGTCCCCACGGGGAAGCAGTACAGCCAGAAGCCTCCCCCGTTCCATCTCTAGGCTCTCTCTCAGGCCCCTCATACTTGTGATGTGTCTCAGGGGTAGAATGAAGAGTTTCCTCTGAGTGAACACATACAGAGAGGCCACAGATGCTGAGGAAGGGCGCCTTGCCTAGTGATATCCTAGCGTAAGTGGAAAAGAGGTACCTGCCTGCTGTCCCAGTGTGTCGAACGTGTTCACATCAGGGGTTGCCTCCTGTGAAGTTATTCCCTGGGTGCCCTCGATTTTGTGGCCAAAGACGCAAGGGGCCGTTGTCTGTCCATGGGTAAAATGGAGGGGTCTGCGGAACTGGCCGGTTAGGCTGGACCTCTCCTATTGGCTCAGTGTTTGTGACTGGTCCCCTTCAGAAGTTCCGCCCAGCCTTCCGGTGGCTGTCACCATGGTGATTGGGAAAGAAGCCTTAGGCCCCACACTCAGCCCTCACCTGGCCTACCTGGCCTCTTTCCCCTCATCTAGACCGCTGTGTGGATGAAAGAAAGGATGTCGGCCAGTGAGCACGTGTCCTGATTTCCTTGGAAGGATTAGGCTCCTTGCCTGGGCAGAAGACAGCCAAGGTCAGCCTGAGCCTAGACACCTAGTGACCTGTGACACTGCAGCCAGTGATAGATGTTGATGTCCACGCTGAGGTATCCGCAGGTGGCGGATTCAGTGTGGTGGGAAGAGAAGTGGAAGTAGAGATGACACACTCACGAGGGCACGGGCCAAAGGTCAGGGAAAATAGCTGAGGTCGTGGAGCTCTAGCGGAGCCAGTCTAGGGCCCAGGCCTCCCTGCTGTACGAGGCAAAGAGGTGATCCATATGCCGCCATCCGTAGACTCTGGACGGCTGGGCCGTGGATGCCCGGATTTCGTCCTTGTCTACCGAGAAGTGACGCACATGCAGTGTGCCACCGGAGGCTGTGGAGCAGCAGAGGGCAAAATCTTGAAAATGGGGGCTTCAGTTGACTTTGCCTGTGCTCTCCTTTGGCTGAGTGACATCGTGTGTTTCCTAGCACGTGAAGACATTCGTGGAGAGAGGCGGTTTCCATGCGTGCAGGCAAAGTGTGTGCTGAGATGATGAGTTGCTGGAGACCAGGGTGAACTCTTCAGACCCAGAATAGGCCTCTGGCAGGTATGTGTCAATGTTTTCTGCCCATGGCACTCAGCCGGTTATTTGCATAGAATGTTATCAGCGGAATTAGTAGTCTCCGGAGAGGCTGCCACTTGTCAGCGAGCTTCACCTGGCCAGGTCCGCCCGTGATGTAGCTCCCCAATCAATCACTACTCTCTAGACCTTCCAGATAGACTAGCAGAACTTCTCTCCCCATGGGCAAGCAGTAGAGCCAGAGGCCTTCCCCCTTTGTTCTTTCGTCTCAAGGCCCTCTGTCAGGCACTCCAAGGTGTGAAGTGACAAGGGGGAGAAGGAAGAGATTTCAGAGAAGGAACACAAGCAGAGAGAGACAGAGAGAGGCAAGAGATGCTGAGTGGGGATGCCTTGCCTACTGATATCCTCAGGAAAGTGGGAAAGACGTACCTGGCGTGCTCTGCCAATGCCCTGAAGCAGTCCGCACCAGGGGCTCCCTTGTGCCTGCGTAGCCTTTCCCGGGGTGTGCTCAAATCCTGTGGCCACTAGGAGTCATAGGTCACAATGGAGGGCCCTGTGTCATCTGCCTGGCGGGCCGGATCTCTGCCATTGGCTCAGTCTTGTCACCAGGCCCATCGCAAGCTCCGCCCACTCTTGCCGTGGGGGACTGTCTCTATGGTGATGGCAAAGAAGACTTAGCCCCGCCCACCTGGCCTTCACTTCACCTACCTGGCCCTCTGACCCTCACTCAGACCTCTGTGTTGATAAAAATCAATGTCCGCCAGTGGCCAAGTGTCAGCATCTGGGATAAAGGATTCGGGACCTTGCCTGAGGCAGAAGGCAGACTAGGTCAGCGGGTAGCTGGAAGTCTAGTGACTTGTGACACTGCTGCCAGTGACAAATGGTGACTCCCACACTCACATATCCCCTGGTGGCAGAATGCTAGTGATGGGTGGAGAAACATCGCTCCGGAGCACACGTTTAATGGGGCACCAGCCAAAGCAAAGGCCAGGGCCAGTAGTGGACGTCGTGGAGCTGAATGGCGAGCCAGTGAAGGGCCCAAGGATCCCTCGTGTATGTGGCGAACAGGTCATCCGTGTCCCCACGTCCATCAACCACTGCACTGCTGGGGCCCAGGCTGCCAGGATTTCGGCCTTGCTTTAGGAGCCCGGCCACATAGGCAGCCTTGCACCGGAGGCGGGGACATGTAGACAGCAAAAATTTGGAAACTGGCAGTGTTTCCTCGATTTCCCTGGCATCGGCCTTTTTGAGCGGCTTGCTTTTTTTCCTGGTAGGATAGGGCCCTGACGGAGAAAGGCAGGATTACGTGTGCAGGAAAGGTGTGTGTTGAGATGTTGACGACGTTGAGACCACGTTGGGTTCATTAGTCCCAGGAAAGGCCCCTGGCGGGTGTGGGTCAATGTTCTCTACCCATCCCCCTTGGCGGGGGGAGGTTTTCACCATACAAAGCAGCAGCGCAATTATTCGTCACCGGAGAGGTTGCATCTGCCCACAAGCTCCACCTGGCCAGGGTCCGCCCCTACTGTATTGCGCGTGTCAGTCAACAGAAGCTAAGACCTTCCAGAGAGACTACCTGCTATTCTGTCCCCACGGGGAAGCAGTACAGCCAGAAGCCTCCCCCGTTCCATCTCTAGGCTCTCTCTCAGGCCCCTCATACTTGTGATGTGTCTCAGGGGTAGAATGAAGAGTTTCCTCTGAGTGAACACATACAGAGAGGCCACAGATGCTGAGGAAGGGCGCCTTGCCTAGTGATACCCTAGCGTAAGTGGAAAAGAGGTACCTGCCTGCTGTCCCAGTGTGTCGAACGTGTTCACATCAGGGGTTGCCTCCTGTGAAGTTATTCCCTGGGTGCCCTCGATTTTGTGGCCAAAGACGCAAGGGGCCGTTGTCTGTCCATGGGTAAAATGGAGGGGTCTGCGGAACTGGCCGGTTAGGCTGGACCTCTCCTATTGGCTCAGTGTTTGTGACTGGTCCCCGTCAGAAGTTCCGCCCAGCCTTCCGGTGGCTGTCACCATGGTGATTGGGAAAGAAGCCTTAGGCCCCACACTCAGCCCTCACCTGGCCTACCTGGCCTCTTTCCCCTCATCTAGACCGCTGTGTGGATGAAAGAAAGGATGTCGGCCAGTGAGCACGTGTCCTGATTTCCTTGGAAGGATTAGGCTCCTTGCCTGGGCAGAAGACAGCCAAGGTCAGCCTGAGCCTAGACACCTAGTGACCTGTGACACTGCAGCCAGTGATAGATGTTGATGTCCGCCCAGGATGTAGCTCCCCGGTCAATCACTACTCTCTAGACCTTCCAGATAGACTAGCAGGTCTTCTCTGCCCATGGGCAAGCAGTAGAGCCAGAGGCCTTCCCACTTTGCTCTTTTGTCTCTAGGCAACTGTCAGGCACTCCAAGCTGTGAAGTGACTCAGGGGGAGAAGGAAAGAGAGAAATAACGTAGAAAGGGCTGAGTAGAGCTGAACAGGGCTGAATAAGGTTCACTCGAGCCTAATTATGCTGAATTGAGCAGAATCGAGACGAATTGACCCAATTCAAGCCAAATAGAGCTAAATCGAGCCGATTCAAGCCTAATCACATGGAATCGCGTCGAAATGCGTTGAATCGAATAGATTAGTGTAGAGGAGGGTACGGCAGGAGAGGCTAGACTACAACACAACAGAACACAATAGAAAGAAGAGAATAGAATTAAGTAGAGTCGGGTCCAGTAGAATAGAGTCAAATCGAGTTGACGAGAGCTGAAAAGAGCCAAACAGAGCTGAATACAGCCGAATTGACCAAATTCAAGGTGAATCGAGATGAATCATGTCCAGTCGTTTGAAATGTGTCGAATCGAATCAAATGGATTAGTGTGGGGAAGGTAAGGTTCGGGGAGGGTAGAGAAGACTAGAATAGAGTAGAATAGAACAGAACAGAAAGAATCGAGTAGACTAGAGTCACATAGAGTCGAATACTGCCAAAAAGAGCCGAATAGAGTGGAAAAGAGCTGAATAGAACCGAATCGAGTTTAATGGAGGAGAAAGGAGATGAATCGAGCCGATATGAGCCGAATCAGGTCGAATTCCGTTCAAGTGTGTCGAATAGCATAGAACAGATTACAGTAGGCTAAGTTAGGGTAGGGTAGGGTAGAATAGAGTGCAGTAGAACAGAACAGAAGAGAAGAGAACACAACTGAAAGAATAGAATAGGGTCGAGACGAGCAGAGTATAGAAGAGTAGAGTAGAGTAGAGTCGAATATTGCCGAATAGAGCCAAAGACAGCCAAATAGAGCCCAAAAGAGCTAAATCGATAGAAACCAAGACAAATCACGCCGAATCCCGTGGAATCATGCCGTATCGCGTCGAATCCCGTCGAATTGCATTGAATCTGATCAGTTCCAATCCAATCCATTAGAATAGACTAGAGTAGGGTAGAGTCCAATACAATACAGTAGAGAATAGTTTAGGATGGAGTAGAATGGTGTAGCATGGAGTCGAGTGGAGTCAAAAAGAGATAATAGAGTTGAGTAGAGTCTAACAGAGTCGAATAGAGCCTATTCGAGCTGACTAGAGCCGAATGGAGCCGATTAGAGCTGAATCGAACCGATTTGAGCCGATTGGGGATGAATGGAGTGGAAAGGAGCCGATTTGAGCCGAATCGCATCGAGATGCGTGGAATCGAATCCAGTAGAATAGATTAGATTAGGGTAGGATGGAATAGAGTAGAATTGAACACAGTAGAAGAGAATGGAAAGAATACAATAGAATAGAGTAGAAAAGGGTAGAGCAGAGCAGAATAGTGTAGAGTAGAATAGAGTCGAATCAAGCTGAATGGAGACGAAACGAGACAAATCGCGACGAATGGCTTCGAATCCCATCGAATCAATTACAGTAGGGTACAGTAGAATAGCGTAGAATGGAGTAGAATGGTGTGCAATGGAATCGAGTAGAGTAGAAAAGAGCTGAAGAGGGCCGAAGAGGGCCAAATCGAGCCGAATCGCGTCGAAATGGGTTGAATCAAATCCAATCAAGTGGATTACAATACCTTAGAGTTGGGTAGCGTAGGGTAGGGTAGAATAGAGTAGACTAGTACAGAACACAGTAGAAACAATACAATAGAATAGAGAAGATTAGACTACAGTAGAATAGAGCTGAATAGAGCCAAATGCAGACGAAACGAGAGGACTCGTGTAGAAGCAATTAGAGTAAATTAGAGTGGTGTTGGGTAGGGTAGAGCAGAATAGAGTAGAATAGTGTAGAACAGTGTGGAATGAATAGAATGGAGTAGAATGGAGTCAAATAGAAACGAATAGAGTAGAAAAGAGTCGAATAGAGCAGAATAGGGCCGAAGAACGCCAAATCGAGCAGATTCGAAGTGATTCAAGCCAAAACAAGCTGAATGGAGCCTAACTGAGCCGAATAGAGCCAAATCGAGCCGAATCGAGCCGACTCAAGCTTCATTGCCTCGAATCGCGTTCAATGCGTCAAATCCAATCGAGACGTATAGATTAGAGAAGGGGAGGGGAGGGGAGGGTAGAATAGAACAGAGTAGAGTGGGATAGAAGAGATTAGAACAGAATAGAAGGAACAGAATCGAGTAGAATAGAGTGGAAAAGAGTAGAGTCGAATACAGTCGAATAGAGCCGACTAAGCTGAATAGAGACGAATGGAGCTGAATACAGCCGAAAAGAGCTGTATACTGCCGAATCACACCTAATGGAGCAGAATCAAGCAGAATCGCACTGACTGTCACCGAACAGCGTCGAATCGAATCAGGTCGAATCGAGTCGAGCCACATCGTTTTGAATCAAACAAGGTCAAATCGCTTCATATCGTGTCGAATCCCATGGAATCACGTCGAATAACTTCGAATCGTGTGAAACCTCAGAGAATCCTACTGAATCACGTCGAGTCCATGGAATCTCATCAAATCCCTTCGGATCTTGCCGAATCCAGTCAAGTCATATCAAATCGCTTTGCACGGAATCGAATTGAATCCAATAGATTAAAGTAGGCTAGGTTCGGGTGGGGTGCCGTAGGGTCGGGTAGGGTAGAATAGAATAGAGTACAACAGAGTAGGAGAGAACAGAACAGAACAGAAAGAATACAACAGAACAGAATAGAGTCAAAGAGAGAGAACATAGCCGAATTGAGCCGAGTGGAGACAAAACGAGACGAATCACGTCCGGTTGCTTCGAATCGCGTCAAATCAAATCGAATCGATTAGAAGAGATGAGGGTAGGGAAGGGTAGAATAGAAGAGAGGAAAATAGTGAAGAATGGTGTGGAATGGAATAGAATGGAATTGAACGGAGTCCAATAAAGACGGATAGATATGAATAGAGTACAAAAGAGTCTAATAGAGCAGAATAGGGCCGGATAGGGCCAAATAAGGCCTAATTGAGCAGAATCCAGCAGAATCGATGGAATTCGAGCCTAATCGAGCCGAATGGAGTGAAATGGAGTCAAGTCGAGCCGAATAGAGCCGATGCGAACTGAATCGAGCTGATTCAAGCCTAATCGCATCAAATCGCGTGGAAATACGTCACATCGATCTAATCAAATAGATTAGGGGAGGGGCGGGTGGGTAGAATAGAACAGAATAGTACAGAATAGAAAGACTAGAATATAGTACAGTAGGGTGGAGTAGAGAGAGTAAAGCAGAGCAGAGTAGAATTGAGTCAAATAGAGTCAAATAGTGCAGGACATAGCTGAATAGAGCCCATTCTGGCCGAATCGAGTCACATGGAAACAAAACGAGATGAATCACACCGAATTGCTTCGAATCGCATCCAATCGAATACATTAGAGTAACGTAGGGTAGAGTAGAACAGAATAGAGTAGAATAGCGTAGAATGGAGAAGAGTGGAGTCAAATGAAGTCGAACAGAGACAAATAGAGTAGAAAAGAGTCGAATCGAGCCAAATAGGGCCGAATAAGGCTGAACCGAGTGGAAACGAGCTGAACTGAAGCGATTCGAGCCAAATCGAGCTGAATCGAGCCGACTCAAGCATGATGGTGTCCAGTCGCATCGAAATGCTTTGAATCGAACCAAATGGAAGAGATTAGAATAGGTTAGGGTAGTTTATGAGAGGAAGACTAGGGTAGATGCAAGTAGACTACATTAGAGTAGACAAGAGAAGGCTAGAGTAGAAGCCTAGACTAGTAAGCTGGACTAGTCAGCTAGACTAGTGGCATAGAGCAGTAGCCTAGACAACTAGTCTTGAATAGTACCCTCAGTCAGTAATCTGAACGAGTACCCTTGCCTTAACTAGTAGTCCTAACAAGTACCCTTGCCTTAAGCAGTAGTCTTCACTAGTACCCTTGCCTTCACTAGTAGTATGTCCTTAACAAGTAGCCTGAACGGGTAGCCTTGCCTTAACCAGTACCCTCAACAAGTACCCATGCCTTAACTAGTAGCCTGGCCTTAACTAGTACCCTGGCCTTAACTAGTAGCCTGAACTAGTACACTTGCCTTAAGGAGTACCCTTGCCCGAACTACTCCCCTTAATTAGGACCCTTATTGAGTAACCCTAAGTAGTAGAGTATGGTACGGTGGGGTAGCATAGGGTAGGGAAGCATACGGTGGAACAGAGAAAATAGAAGGAAATAGAATAGAACAGCATAGGTCAGGGTAGGTTAGCTTAGTGCAGGGTATGGTAGAGTAGCATAGGATGGAATAGAGAAAATAGAAAAGGAGACTAGAAAAGAGCAGACTAGATTAGGATAGGGTAGGGTGGGGGAGGGTTGTGTAGAATACAGTAGTGTAGAATGGAATAGAATGGTGTGGAATGGAGTCGAATGGATTCGAACAGAGATGAATAGAGTAGAAAAGAGTTGAATAGAGCCGAATAACGCTGAATAGGACCAAATATGGCCGAAATGAGCCGAATCGAGTCGAGTCGACCAGATTCGGGATGAATGGAGCCTAGTGGAGCTGAAATGAGACAAATAGAGACAAACTGAACCCAGCAAAATCGAGCCAAAACACACTTAATTGCATCCTATTGCATCGGATCTCGTCGAATTCCATCAAATCCCACCAAACCGCATCAAATCTCGCGGAATCTCACCGAATCCCGTCGAATTGTCTCAAATCGGGTCGAATGGTGTCCAACTGAATGGAATTGAATTAAATTGAATAGAGTAGTGTAGGTTAGGCTGGGATTCAGTAGGGAAGGGCACAGAAGAATAGAATAGAGTAGAACAGAAGAGAATACCAAGAGTAGAATGGAGTAGAGTTGAGTAGAGTGGAATAGTCAGAGTCGGGTAGTGCAGAATATAGATGAATAGATCCAATTCAAGCCGAATCGATTCGAATGGAGAGGAAAGGGAACAAATCGTGAAGAATCGAATTGATTAGAATAGATTAGAGTAGGGTAGGGTAGAACAGAATAGAATAGAGTAGAAAAGAGTAGAATGGTGTGGAATGGAGTTGAATGGAGCCAAATAGAGACAAATAAAGTAGAAAGGCCTGAGTAGAGCTGAACAGGGCTGAATAAGGTTCACTCGAGCCTAATTATGCTGAATTGAGCAGAATCGAGACGAATTGACCCAATTCAAGCCAAATAGAGCTAAATCGAGCCGATTCAAGCCTAATCACATGGAATCGCGTCGAAATGCGTTGAATCGAATAGATTAGTGTAGAGGAGGGTACGGCAGGAGAGGCTAGACTACAACACAACAGAACACAATAGAAAGAAGAGAATAGAATTAAGTAGAGTCGGGTCCAGTAGAATAGAGTCAAATCGAGTTGACGAGAGCTGAAAAGAGCCAAACAGAGCTGAATACAGCCGAATTGACCAAATTCAAGGTGAATCGAGATGAATCATGTCCAGTCGTTTGAAATGTGTCGAATCGAATCAAATGGATTAGTGTGGGGAAGGTAAGGTTCGGGGAGGGTAGAGAAGACTAGAATAGAGTAGAATAGAACAGAACAGAAAGAATCGAGTAGACTAGAGTCACATAGAGTCGAATACTGCCAAAAAGAGCCGAATAGAGTGGAAAAGAGCTGAATAGAACCGAATCGAGTTTAATGGAGGAGAAAGGAGATGAATCGAGCCGATATGAGCCGAATCAGGTCGAATTCCGTTCAAGTGTGTCGAATAGCATAGAACAGATTACAGTAGGCTAAGTTAGGGTAGGGTAGGGTAGAATAGAGTGCAGTAGAACAGAACAGAAGAGAAGAGAACACAACTGAAAGAATAGAATAGGGTCGAGACGAGCAGAGTATAGAAGAGTAGAGTAGAGTAGAGTCGAATATTGCCGAATAGAGCCAAAGACAGCCAAATAGAGCCCAAAAGAGCTAAATCGATAGAAACCAAGACAAATCACGCCATAAGAGATAGTATTATGCCGTATCGCGTCGAATCCCGTCGAATTGCATTGAATCTGATCAGTTCCAATCCAATCCATTAGAATAGACTAGAGTAGGGTAGAGTCCAATACAATACAGTAGAGAATAGTTTAGGATGGAGTAGAATGGTGTAGCATGGAGTCGAGTGGAGTCGAAAAGAGATAATAGAGTTGAGTAGAGTCTAACAGAGCCGAATAGAGCCTATTCGAGCTGACTAGAGCCGAATGGAGCCGATTAGAGCTGAATCGAACCGATTTGAGCCGATTGGGGATGAATGGAGTGGAAAGGAGCCGATTTGAGCTGAATCGCATCGAGATGCGTGGAATCGAATCCAGTAGAATAGATTAGATTAGGGTAGGATGGAATAGAGTAGAATTGAACACAGTAGAAGAGAATGGAAAGAATACAATAGAATAGAGTAGAAAAGGGTAGAGCAGAGCAGAATAGTGTAGAGTAGAATAGAGTAGAGTAGAACAGAGTCGAATCAATCGGAATGGAGATGAAACGAGACAAATCGCGTCGAATGGCGTCGAATCCCATCGAATCAATTACAGTAGGGTATAGTAAAATAGCGTAGAATGGAGTAGAATGGTGTGCAATGGAATCGAGTAGAGTAGAAAAGAGCTGAAGAGAGCCGAAGAGGGCCGAAGAGGGCCAAATCGAGCTGAATTGAGCGAAATCGAGCCGAATCCAGTGAATCGAGCCTAATGGAGCCGAATCGAGCCTAATCAAGCCGAATCGACACTATTCGAGACAAATGGAGCCGAATGGACATGAATCACACTGATTCGGCCCCTAGTCGCCTCAAAATTTGTCGAATTCAATGGAATAGACTAGAGTAGGGGAGGTTCGGGTAGGCTAGGGTAGGGTAGAATGGAGTAGAATAGAATAAAACAGAACAGAACACAACAAAATAGAACAGAACAACACAGAACGAATACAGAAACGAGGAGGCTAGAGTAGAGTAGAGGGGAATAGAGTAGAGTAGAGTAGATTCGAACAGAGCCAAATCGAGCCGAATCGCGTCGAAATGGGTTGAATCAAATCCAATCAAATGGATTACACTACCTTAGAGTTGGGTAGCGTAGGGTAGGGTAGAATAGAGTAGACTAGTACAGAACACAGTAGAAACAATACAATAGAATAGAGAAGATTAGACTACAGTAGAATAGAGCTGAATAGAGCCAAATGCAGACGAAACGAGAGGAATCGTGTAGAAGCACTTAGAGTAAATTAGAGTGGTGTTGGGTAGGGTAGAGCAGAATAGAGTAGAATAGTGTAGAATAGTGTGGAATGAATAGAATGGAGTAGAATGGAGTCAAATAGAAACGAATAGAGTAGAAAAGAGTCGAATAGAGCAGAATAGGGCCGAAGAAGGCCAAATCGAGCAGATTCGAAGCGATTCAAGCCAAAACAAGCTGAATGGAGCCTAACTGAGCCGAATAGAGCCAAATCGAGCCGAATCGAGCCGACTCAAGCTTCATCGCCTCGAATCGCATTCAATGCGTCAAATCCAATCGAGACGTATAGATTAGAGAAGGGGAGGGGAGGGGAGGGTAGAATAGAACAGAGTAGAGTGGAATAGAAGAGATTAGAACAGAATAGAAGGAATAGAATCGAGTAGAATAGAGTGGAAAAGAGTAGAGTCGAATACAGTCGAATAGAGCAGACTAAGCTCAATAGAGACGAATGGAGCTGAATACAGCCGAAAAGAGCTGTATACTGCCGAATCACACCTAATCGAGCGGAATCAAGCAGAATCGCACTGACTGTCACCGAACAGCGTCGAATCGAATCAGGTCGAATCGAGTCGAGCCACATCGTTTTGAATCAAACAAGGTCAAATCGCTTCATATCGTGTCGAATCCCACGGAATCACGTCGAATAATTTCGAATCGTGTGAAACCTCAGAGAATCCTACTGAATCACATCGAGTCGCATGGAATCTCATCAAATCCCTTCGGATCTTGCCGAATCCAGTCAAGTCATATCAAATCGCTTTGCACGGAATCGAATTGAATCCAATAGATTAAAGTAGGCTAGGTTCGGGTGGGGTGCCGTAGGGTCGGGTAGGGTAGAATAGAATAGAGTACAACAGAGTAGGAGAGAACAGAACAGAACAGAAAGAATACAACAGAACAGAATAGAGTCAAAGAGAGAGAACATAGCCGAATGGAGCCGAGTGGAGACAAAACGAGACGAATCACGTCCGGTTGCTTCGAATCGCGTCAAATCAAATCGAATCGATTAGAAGAGATGAGGGTAGGGAAGGGTAGAATAGAATAGAGGAAAATAGTGAAGAATGGTGTGGAATGGAATAGAATGGAATTGAACGGAGTCCAATAAAGACGGATAGATATGAATAGAGTACAAAAGAGTCTAATAGAGCAGAATAGGGCCGGATAGGGCCAAATAAGGCCTAATTGAGCAGAATCCAGCAGAATCGATGGAATTCGAGCCTAATCGAGCCGAATGGAGTGAAATGGAGTCAAGTCGAGCCGAATAGAGCCGATGCGAACTGAATCGAGCTGATTCAAGCCTAATCGCGTCAAATCGCGTGGAAATACGTCACATCGAATCTAATCAAATAGATTAGGGGAGGGGCGAGTGGGTAGAATAGAACAGAATAGTACAGAATAGAAAGAATAGAATATAGTACAGTAGGGTAGAGTAGAGAGAGTAAAGCAGAGAAGAGTAGAGCAGAGTAGAATTGAGTCAAATAGAGTCAAATAGTGCAGGATATAGCTGAAGAGAGCCAATTCTGGCCGAATCGAGTCACATGGAAACAAAACGAGATGAATCACACCGAATTGCTTCGAATCGCATCCAATCGAATAGATTAGAGTAACGTAGGGTAGAGTAGAACAGAATAGAGTAGAATAGCGTAGAATGGAGAAGAGTGGAGTCAAATGGAGTCGAACAGAGACAAATAGAGTAGAAAAGAGTCGAATCGAGCCAAATAGGGCCGAATAAGGCTGAACCGAGTGGAAACGAGCTGAATTGAAGCGATTCGAGCCAAATCGAGCTGAATCGAGCCGACTCAAGCATGATGGTGTCCAGTCGCATCGAAATGCTTTGAATCGAATCAAATGGAAGAGATTAGAATAGGTTAGGGTAGGGTAGTTTATGATAGGAAGACTAGGGTAGATGCAAGTAGAACACATTAGAGTAGACAAGAGAAGGCTAGAGTAGAAGCCTAGACTAGTAAGCTGGACTAGTCAGCTAGACTAGTGGCATAGAGCAGTAGCCTAGACAACTAGTCTTGAATGGTACCCTAAGTCAGTAATCTGAACGAGTACCCTTGCCTTAACTAGTAGTCCTAACAAGTACCCTTGCCTTAAGCAGTAGTCTTCACTAGTACCCTTGCCTTCACTAGTAGTATGTCCTTAACAAGTAGCCTGAACGGGTAGCCTTGCCTTAACCAGTACCCTCAACAAGTACCCATGCCTTAACTAGTAGCCTGGCCTTAACTAGTAGCCTGGCCTTAACTAGTAGCCTGAACTAGTACACTTGCCTTAAGGAGTACCCTTGCCCGAACTACTCCCCTTAATTAGGACCCTTATTGAGTAACCCTAAGTAGTAGAGTATGGTACGGTGGGGTAGCATAGGGTAGGGAAGCATACGGTGGAACAGAGAAAATAGAAGGAAATAGAATAGAACAGCATAGGTCAGGGTAGGTTAGCTTAGTGCAGGGTATGGTAGAGTAGCATAGGATGGAATAGAGAAAATAGAAAAGGAGACTAGAAAAGAGCAGACTAGATTAGGATAGGGTAGGGTGGGGGAGGGTTGTGTAGAATACAGTAGTGTAGAATGGAATAGAATGGTGTGGAATGGAGTCGAATGGATTCGAACAGAGATGAATAGAGTAGAAAAGAGTTGAAGAGAGCCGAATAACGCTGAATAGGACCAAATATGGCCGAAATGAGCCGAATCGAGTCGAGTCGACCAGATTCGGGATGAATGGAGCCTAGTGGAGCTGAAATGAGCCAAATAGAGACAAACTGAACCCAGCAAAATCGAGCCAAAACACACTTAATTGCATCCTATTGCATCGGATCTCGTCGAATTCCATCAAATCCCACCAAACCGCATCAAATCTCGCGGAATCTCACCGAATCCCGTCGAATTGTCTCAAATCGGGTCGAATGGTGTCCAACTGAATGGAATTGAATTAAATTGAATAGAGTAGTGTAGGTTAGGCTGGGATTCAGTAGGGAAGGGCACAGAAGAATAGAATAGAGTAGAACAGAAGAGAATACCAAGAGTAGAATGGAGTAGAGTTGAGTAGAGTGGAATAGTCAGAGTCGGGTAGTGCAGAATATAGATGAATAGATCCAATTCAAGCCGAATCGATTCGAATGGAGAGGAAAGGGAACAAATCGTGAAGAATCGAATTGATTAGAATAGATTAGAGTAGGGTAGGGTAGAACAGAATAGAATAGAGTAGAAAAGAGTAGAATGGTGTGGAATGGAGTTGAATGGAGCCAAATAGAGACAAATAAAGTAGAAAGGCCTGAGTAGAGCTGAACAGGGCTGAATAAGGTTCACTCGAGCCTAATTATGCTGAATTGAGCAGAATCGAGACGAATTGACCCAATTCAAGCCAAATAGAGCTAAATCGAGCCGATTCAAGCCTAATCACATGGAATCGCGTCGAAATGCGTTGAATCGAATAGATTAGTGTAGAGGAGGGTACGGCAGGAGAGGCTAGACTACAACACAACAGAACACAATAGAAAGAAGAGAATAGAATTAAGTAGAGTCGGGTCCAGTAGAATAGAGTCAAATCGAGTTGACGAGAGCTGAAAAGAGCCAAACAGAGCTGAATACAGCCGAATTGACCAAATTCAAGGTGAATCGAGATGAATCATGTCCAGTCGTTTGAAATGTGTCGAATCGAATCAAATGGATTAGTGTGGGGAAGGTAAGGTTCGGGGAGGGTAGAGAAGACTAGAATAGAGTAGAATAGAACAGAACAGAAAGAATCGAGTAGACTAGAGTCACATAGAGTCGAATACTGCCAAAAAGAGCCGAATAGAGTGGAAAAGAGCTGAATAGAACCGAATCGAGTTTAATGGAGGAGAAAGGAGATGAATCGAGCCGATATGAGCCGAATCAGGTCGAATTCCGTTCAAGTGTGTCGAATAGCATAGAACAGATTACAGTAGGCTAAGTTAGGGTAGGGTAGGGTAGAATAGAGTGCAGTAGAACAGAACAGAAGAGAAGAGAACACAACTGAAAGAATAGAATAGGGTCGAGACGAGCAGAGTATAGAAGAGTAGAGTAGAGTAGAGTCGAATATTGCCGAATAGAGCCAAAGACAGCCAAATAGAGCCCAAAAGAGCTAAATCGATAGAAACCAAGACAAATCACGCCGAATCCCGTGGAATCATGCTGTATCGCGTCGAATCCCGTCGAATTGCATTGAATCTGATCAGTTCCAATCCAATCCATTAGAATAGACTAGAGTAGGGTAGAGTCCAATACAATACAGTAGAGAATAGTTTAGGATGGAGTAGAATGGTGTAGCATGGAGTCGAGTGGAGTCGAAAAGAGATAATAGAGTTGAGTAGAGTCTAACAGAGCCGAATAGAGCCTATTCGAGCTGACTAGAGCCGAATGGAGCCGATTAGAGCTGAATCGAACCGATTTGAGCCGATTGGGGATGAATGGAGTGGAAAGGAGCCGATTTGAGCTGAATCGCATCGAGATGCGTGGAATCGAATCCAGTAGAATAGATTAGATTAGGGTAGGATGGAATAGAGTAGAATTGAACACAGTAGAAGAGAATGGAAAGAATACAATAGAATAGAGTAGAAAAGGGTAGAGCAGAGCAGAATAGTGTAGAGTAGAATAGAGTAGAGTAGAACAGAGTCGAATCAATCGGAATGGAGATGAAACGAGACAAATCGCGTCGAATGGCGTCGAATCCCATCGAATCAATTACAGTAGGGTATAGTAAAATAGCGTAGAATGGAGTAGAATGGTGTGCAATGGAATCGAGTAGAGTAGAAAAGAGCTGAAGAGAGCCGAAGAGGGCCGAAGAGGGCCAAATCGAGCTGAATTGAGCGAAATCGAGCCGAATCCAGTGAATCGAGCCTAATGGAGCCGAATCGAGCCTAATCAAGCCGAATCGACACTATTCGAGACAAATGGAGCCGAATGGACATGAATCACACTGATTCGGCCCCTAGTCGCCTCAAAATTTGTCGAATTCAATGGAATAGACTAGAGTAGGGGAGGTTCGGGTAGGCTAGGGTAGGGTAGAATGGAGTAGAATAGAATAAAACAGAACAGAACACAACAAAATAGAACAGAACAACACAGAACGAATACAGAAACGAGGAGGCTAGAGTAGAGTAGAGGGGAATAGAGTAGAGTAGAGTAGATTCGAACAGAGCCAAATCGAGCCGAATCGCGTCGAAATGGGTTGAATCAAATCCAATCAAATGGATTACACTACCTTAGAGTTGGGTAGCGTAGGGTAGGGTAGAATAGAGTAGACTAGTACAGAACACAGTAGAAACAATACAATAGAATAGAGAAGATTAGACTACAGTAGAATAGAGCTGAATAGAGCCAAATGCAGACGAAACGAGAGGAATCGTGTAGAAGCACTTAGAGTAAATTAGAGTGGTGTTGGGTAGGGTAGAGCAGAATAGAGTAGAATAGTGTAGAATAGTGTGGAATGAATAGAATGGAGTAGAATGGAGTCAAATAGAAACGAATAGAGTAGAAAAGAGTCGAATAGAGCAGAATAGGGCCGAAGAAGGCCAAATCGAGCAGATTCGAAGCGATTCAAGCCAAAACAAGCTGAATGGAGCCTAACTGAGCCGAATAGAGCCAAATCGAGCCGAATCGAGCCGACTCAAGCTTCATCGCCTCGAATCGCATTCAATGCGTCAAATCCAATCGAGACGTATAGATTAGAGAAGGGGAGGGGAGGGGAGGGTAGAATAGAACAGAGTAGAGTGGAATAGAAGAGATTAGAACAGAATAGAAGGAATAGAATCGAGTAGAATAGAGTGGAAAAGAGTAGAGTCGAATACAGTCGAATAGAGCAGACTAAGCTCAATAGAGACGAATGGAGCTGAATACAGCCGAAAAGAGCTGTATACTGCCGAATCACACCTAATCGAGCGGAATCAAGCAGAATCGCACTGACTGTCACCGAACAGCGTCGAATCGAATCAGGTCGAATCGAGTCGAGCCACATCGTTTTGAATCAAACAAGGTCAAATCGCTTCATATCGTGTCGAATCCCATGGAATCACGTCGAATAACTTCGAATCGTGTGAAACCTCAGAGAATCCTACTGAATCACGTCGAGTCGCATGGAATCTCATCAAATCCCTTCGGATCTTGCCGAATCCAGTCAAGTCATATCAAATCGCTTTGCACGGAATCGAATTGAATCCAACAGATTAAAGTAGGCTAGGTTCGGGTGGGGTGCCGTAGGGTCGGGTAGGGTAGAATAGAATAGAGTACAACAGAGTAGGAGAGAACAGAACAGAACAGAAAGAATACAACAGAACAGAATAGAGTCAAAGAGAGAGAACATAGCCGAATTGAGCCGAGTGGAGACAAAACGAGACGAATCACGTCCGGTTGCTTCGAATCGCGTCAAATCAAATCGAATCGATTAGAAGAGATGAGGGTAGGGAAGGGTAGAATAGAAGAGAGGAAAATAGTGAAGAATGGTGTGGAATGGAATAGAATGGAATTGAACGGAGTCCAATAAAGACGGATAGATATGAATAGAGTACAAAAGAGTCTAATAGAGCAGAATAGGGCCGGATAGGGCCAAATAAGGCCTAATTGAGCAGAATCCAGCAGAATCGATGGAATTCGAGCCTAATCGAGCCGAATGGAGTGAAATGGAGTCAAGTCGAGCCGAATAGAGCCGATGCGAACTGAATCGAGCTGATTCAAGCCTAATCGCGTCAAATCGCGTGGAAATACGTCACATCGAATCTAATCAAATAGATTAGGGGAGGGGCGAGTGGGTAGAATAGAACAGAATAGTACAGAATAGAAAGAATAGAATATAGTACAGTAGGGTAGAGTAGAGAGAGTAAAGCAGAGAAGAGTAGAGCAGAGTAGAATTGAGTCAAATAGAGTCAAATAGTGCAGGATATAGCTGAAGAGAGCCAATTCTGGCCGAATCGAGTCACATGGAAACAAAACGAGATGAATCACACCGAATTGCTTCGAATCGCATCCAATCGAATAGATTAGAGTAACGTAGGGTAGAGTAGAACAGAATAGAGTAGAATAGCGTAGAATGGAGAAGAGTGGAGTCAAATGGAGTCGAACAGAGACAAATAGAGTAGAAAAGAGTCGAATCGAGCCAAATAGGGCCGAATAAGGCTGAACCGAGTGGAAACGAGCTGAATTGAAGCGATTCGAGCCAAATCGAGCTGAATCGAGCCGACTCAAGCATGATGGTGTCCAGTCGCATCGAAATGCTTTGAATCGAATCAAATGGAAGAGATTAGAATAGGTTAGGGTAGGGTAGTTTATGATAGGAAGACTAGGGTAGATGCAAGTAGAACACATTAGAGTAGACAAGAGAAGGCTAGAGTAGAAGCCTAGACTAGTAAGCTGGACTAGTCAGCTAGACTAGTGGCATAGAGCAGTAGCCTAGACAACTAGTCTTGAATAGTACCCTAAGTCAGTAATCTGAACGAGTACCCTTGCCTTAACTAGTAGTCCTAACAAGTACCCTTGCCTTAAGCAGTAGTCTTCACTAGTACCCTTGCCTTCACTAGTAGTATGTCCTTAACAAGTAGCCTGAACGGGTACCCTTGCCTTAACCAGTACCCTCAACAAGTACCCATGCCTTAACTAGTAGCCTGGCCTTAACTAGTACCCTGGCCTTAACTAGTAGCCTGAACTAGTACACTTGCCTTAAGGAGTACCCTTGCCCGAACTACTCCCCTTAATTAGGACCCTTATTGAGTAACCCTAAGTAGTAGAGTATGGTACGGTGGGGTAGCATAGGGTAGGGAAGCATACGGTGGAACAGAGAAAATAGAAGGAAATAGAATAGAACAGCATAGGTCAGGGTAGGTTAGCTTAGTGCAGGGTATGGTAGAGTAGCATAGGATGGAATAGAGAAAATAGAAAAGGAGACTAGAAAAGAGCAGACTAGATTAGGATAGGGTAGGGTGGGGGAGGGTTGTGTAGAATACAGTAGTGTAGAATGGAATAGAATGGTGTGGAATGGAGTCGAATGGATTCGAACAGAGATGAATAGAGTAGAAAAGAGGTGAAGAGAGCCGAATAACGCTGAATAGGACCAAATATGGCCGAAATGAGCCGAATCAAGTCGAGTCCACCAGATTCGGGATGAATGGAGCCTAATGGAGCTGAAATGAGCCAAATAGAGACAAACTGAACCCAGCAAAATCGAGCCAAAACACACTTAATTGCATCCTATTGCATCGGATCTCGTCGAATTCCATCAAATCCCACCAAACCGCATCAAATCTCGCGGAATCTCACCGAATCCCGTCGAATTGTCTCAAATCGGGTCGAATGGTGTCCAACTGAATGGAATTGAATTAAATTGAATAGAGTAGTGTAGGTTAGGCTGGGATTCAGTAGGGAAGGGCACAGAAGAATAGAATAGAGTAGAACAGAAGAGAATACCAAGAGTAGAATGGAGTAGAGTTGAGTAGAGTGGAATAGTCAGAGTCGGGTAGTGCAGAATATAGATGAATAGATCCAATTCAAGCCGAATCGATTCGAATGGAGAGGAAAGGGAACAAATCGTGATGAATCGAATCGATTCGAATAGATTAGAGTAGGGTAGGGTAGAACAGAATAGAATAGAGTAGAAAAGAGTAGAATGGTGTGGAATGGAGTTGAATGGAGCCAAATAGAGACAAATAAAGTAGAAAGGGCTGAGTAGAGCTGAACAGGGCTGAATAAGGTTCACTCGAGCCTAATTATGCTGAATTGAGCAGAATCGAGACGAATTGACCCAATTCAAGCCAAATAGAGCTAAATCGAGCCGATTCAAGCCTAATCACATGGAATCGCGTCGAAATGCGTTGAATCGAATAGATTAGTGTAGAGGAGGGTACGGCAGGAGAGGCTAGACTACAACACAACAGAACACAATAGAAAGAAGAGAATAGAATTAAGTAGAGTCGGGTCCAGTAGAATAGAGTCAAATCGAGTTGACGAGAGCTGAAAAGAGCCAAACAGAGCTGAATACAGCCGAATTGACCAAATTCAAGGTGAATCGAGATGAATCATGTCCAGTCGTTTGAAATGTGTCGAATCGAATCAAATGGATTAGTGTGGGGAAGGTAAGGTTCGGGGAGGGTAGAGAAGACTAGAATAGAGTAGAATAGAACAGAACAGAAAGAATCGAGTAGACTAGAGTCACATAGAGTCGAATACTGCCAAAAAGAGCCGAATAGAGTGGAAAAGAGCTGAATAGAACCGAATCGAGTTTAATGGAGGAGAAAGGAGATGAATCGAGCCGATATGACCCGAATCAGGTCGAATTCCGTTCAAGTGTGTCGAATAGCATAGAACAGATTACAGTAGGCTAAGTTAGGGTAGGGTAGGGTAGAATAGAGTGCAGTAGAACAGAGCAGAAGAGAAGAGAACACAACTGAAAGAATAGAATAGGGTCGAGACGAGCAGAGTATAGAAGAGTAGAGTAGAGTAGAGTCGAATATTGCCGAATAGAGCCAAAGACAGCCAAATAGAGCCCAAAAGAGCTAAATCGATAGAAACCAAGACAAATCACGCCGAATCCCGTGGAATCATGCTGTATCGCGTCGAATCCCGTCGAATTGCATTGAATCTGATCAGTTCCAATCCAATCCATTAGAATAGACTAGAGTAGGGTAGAGTCCAATACAATACAGTAGAGAATAGTTTAGGATGGAGTAGAATGGTGTAGCATGGAGTCGAGTGGAGTCGAAAAGAGATAATAGAGTTGAGTAGAGTCTAACAGAGCCGAATAGAGCCTATTCGAGCTGACTAGAGCCGAATGGAGCCGATTAGAGCTGAATCGAACCGATTTGAGCCGATTGGGGATGAATGGAGTGGAAAGGAGCCGATTTGAGCTGAATCGCATCGAGATGCGTGGAATCGAATCCAGTAGAATAGATTAGATTAGGGTAGGATGGAATAGAGTAGAATTGAACACAGTAGAAGAGAATGGAAAGAATACAATAGAATAGAGTAGAAAAGGGTAGAGCAGAGCAGAATAGTGTAGAGTAGAATAGAGTAGAGTAGAACAGAGTCGAATCAATCGGAATGGAGATGAAACGAGACAAATCGCGTCGAATGGCGTCGAATCCCATCGAATCAATTACAGTAGGGTATAGTAAAATAGCGTAGAATGGAGTAGAATGGTGTGCAATGGAATCGAGTAGAGTAGAAAAGAGCTGAAGAGAGCCGAAGAGGGCCGAAGAGGGCCAAATCGAGCTGAATTGAGCGAAATCGAGCCGAATCCAGTGAATCGAGCCTAATGGAGCCGAATCGAGCCTAATCAAGCCGAATCGACACTATTCGAGACAAATGGAGCCGAATGGACATGAATCACACTGATTCGGCCCCTAGTCGCCTCAAAATTTGTCGAATTCAATGGAATAGACTAGAGTAGGGGAGGTTCGGGTAGGCTAGGGTAGGGTAGAATGGAGTAGAATAGAATAAAACAGAACAGAACACAACAAAATAGAACAGAACAACACAGAACGAATACAGAAACGAGGAGGCTAGAGTAGAGTAGAGGGGAATAGAGTAGAGTAGAGTAGATTCGAACAGAGCCAAATCGAGCCGAATCGCGTCGAAATGGGTTGAATCAAATCCAATCAAATGGATTACACTACCTTAGAGTTGGGTAGCGTAGGGTAGGGTAGAATAGAGTAGACTAGTACAGAACACAGTAGAAACAATACAATAGAATAGAGAAGATTAGACTACAGTAGAATAGAGCTGAATAGAGCCAAATGCAGACGAAACGAGAGGAATCGTGTAGAAGCACTTAGAGTAAATTAGAGTGGTGTTGGGTAGGGTAGAGCAGAATAGAGTAGAATAGTGTAGAATAGTGTGGAATGAATAGAATGGAGTAGAATGGAGTCAAATAGAAACGAATAGAGTAGAAAAGAGTCGAATAGAGCAGAATAGGGCCGAAGAAGGCCAAATCGAGCAGATTCGAAGCGATTCAAGCCAAAACAAGCTGAATGGAGCCTAACTGAGCCGAATAGAGCCAAATCGAGCCGAATCGAGCCGACTCAAGCTTCATCGCCTCGAATCGCATTCAATGCGTCAAATCCAATCGAGACGTATAGATTAGAGAAGGGGAGGGGAGGGGAGGGTAGAATAGAACAGAGTAGAGTGGAATAGAAGAGATTAGAACAGAATAGAAGGAATAGAATCGAGTAGAATAGAGTGGAAAAGAGTAGAGTCGAATACAGTCGAATAGAGCCGACTAAGCTGAATAGAGACGAATGGAGCTGAATACAGCCGAAAAGAGCTGTATACTGCCGAATCACACCTAATCGAGCGGAATCAAGCAGAATCGCACTGACTGTCACCGAACAGCGTCGAATCGAATCAGGTCGAATCGAGTCGAGCCACATCGTTTTGAATCAAACAAGGTCAAATCGCTTCATATCGTGTCGAATCCCATGGAATCACGTCGAATAACTTCGAATCGTGTGAAACCTCAGAGAATCCTACTGAATCACGTCGAGTCGCATGGAATCTCATCAAATCCCTTCGGATCTTGCCGAATCCAGTCAAGTCATATCAAATCGCTTTGCACGGAATCGAATTGAATCCAACAGATTAAAGTAGGCTAGGTTCGGGTGGGGTGCCGTAGGGTCGGGTAGGGTAGAATAGAATAGAGTACAACAGAGTAGGAGAGAACAGAACAGAACAGAAAGAATACAACAGAACAGAATAGAGTCAAAGAGAGAGAACATAGCCGAATTGAGCCGAGTGGAGACAAAACGAGACGAATCACGTCCGGTTGCTTCGAATCGCGTCAAATCAAATCGAATCGATTAGAAGAGATGAGGGTAGGGAAGGGTAGAATAGAAGAGAGGAAAATAGTGAAGAATGGTGTGGAATGGAATAGAATGGAATTGAACGGAGTCCAATAAAGACGGATAGATATGAATAGAGTACAAAAGAGTCTAATAGAGCAGAATAGGGCCGGATAGGGCCAAATAAGGCCTAATTGAGCAGAATCCAGCAGAATCGATGGAATTCGAGCCTAATCGAGCCGAATGGAGTGAAATGGAGTCAAGTCGAGCCGAATAGAGCCGATGCGAACTGAATCGAGCTGATTCAAGCCTAATCGCGTCAAATCGCGTGGAAATACGTCACATCGAATCTAATCAAATAGATTAGGGGAGGGGCGAGTGGGTAGAATAGAACAGAATAGTACAGAATAGAAAGAATAGAATATAGTACAGTAGGGTAGAGTAGAGAGAGTAAAGCAGAGAAGAGTAGAGCAGAGTAGAATTGAGTCAAATAGAGTCAAATAGTGCAGGATATAGCTGAAGAGAGCCAATTCTGGCCGAATCGAGTCACATGGAAACAAAACGAGATGAATCACACCGAATTGCTTCGAATCGCATCCAATCGAATAGATTAGAGTAACGTAGGGTAGAGTAGAACAGAATAGAGTAGAATAGCGTAGAATGGAGAAGAGTGGAGTCAAATGGAGTCGAACAGAGACAAATAGAGTAGAAAAGAGTCGAATCGAGCCAAATAGGGCCGAATAAGGCTGAACCGAGTGGAAACGAGCTGAATTGAAGCGATTCGAGCCAAATCGAGCTGAATCGAGCCGACTCAAGCATGATGGTGTCCAGTCGCATCGAAATGCTTTGAATCGAATCAAATGGAAGAGATTAGAATAGGTTAGGGTAGGGTAGTTTATGATAGGAAGACTAGGGTAGATGCAAGTAGAACACATTAGAGTAGACAAGAGAAGGCTAGAGTAGAAGCCTAGACTAGTAAGCTGGACTAGTCAGCTAGACTAGTGGCATAGAGCAGTAGCCTAGACAACTAGTCTTGAATAGTACCCTAAGTCAGTAATCTGAACGAGTACCCTTGCCTTAACTAGTAGTCCTAACAAGTACCCTTGCCTTAAGCAGTAGTCTTCACTAGTACCCTTGCCTTCACTAGTAGTATGTCCTTAACAAGTAGCCTGAACGGGTACCCTTGCCTTAACCAGTACCCTCAACAAGTACCCATGCCTTAACTAGTAGCCTGGCCTTAACTAGTACCCTGGCCTTAACTAGTAGCCTGAACTAGTACACTTGCCTTAAGGAGTACCCTTGCCCGAACTACTCCCCTTAATTAGGACCCTTATTGAGTAACCCTAAGTAGTAGAGTATGGTACGGTGGGGTAGCATAGGGTAGGGAAGCATACGGTGGAACAGAGAAAATAGAAGGAAATAGAATAGAACAGCATAGGTCAGGGTAGGTTAGCTTAGTGCAGGGTATGGTAGAGTAGCATAGGATGGAATAGAGAAAATAGAAAAGGAGACTAGAAAAGAGCAGACTAGATTAGGATAGGGTAGGGTGGGGGAGGGTTGTGTAGAATACAGTAGTGTAGAATGGAATAGAATGGTGTGGAATGGAGTCGAATGGATTCGAACAGAGATGAATAGAGTAGAAAAGAGGTGAAGAGAGCCGAATAACGCTGAATAGGACCAAATATGGCCGAAATGAGCCGAATCAAGTCGAGTCCACCAGATTCGGGATGAATGGAGCCTAATGGAGCTGAAATGAGCCAAATAGAGACAAACTGAACCCAGCAAAATCGAGCCAAAACACACTTAATTGCATCCTATTGCATCGGATCTCGTCGAATTCCATCAAATCCCACCAAACCGCATCAAATCTCGCGGAATCTCACCGAATCCCGTCGAATTGTCTCAAATCGGGTCGAATGGTGTCCAACTGAATGGAATTGAATTAAATTGAATAGAGTAGTGTAGGTTAGGCTGGGATTCAGTAGGGAAGGGCACAGAAGAATAGAATAGAGTAGAACAGAAGAGAATACCAAGAGTAGAATGGAGTAGAGTTGAGTAGAGTGGAATAGTCAGAGTCGGGTAGTGCAGAATATAGATGAATAGATCCAATTCAAGCCGAATCGATTCGAATGGAGAGGAAAGGGAACAAATCGTGATGAATCGAATCGATTCGAATAGATTAGAGTAGGGTAGGGTAGAACAGAATAGAATAGAGTAGAAAAGAGTAGAATGGTGTGGAATGGAGTTGAATGGAGCCAAATAGAGACAAATAAAGTAGAAAGGGCTGAGTAGAGCTGAACAGGGCTGAATAAGGTTCACTCGAGCCTAATTATGCTGAATTGAGCAGAATCGAGACGAATTGACCCAATTCAAGCCAAATAGAGCTAAATCGAGCCGATTCAAGCCTAATCACATGGAATCGCGTCGAAATGCGTTGAATCGAATAGATTAGTGTAGAGGAGGGTACGGCAGGAGAGGCTAGACTACAACACAACAGAACACAATAGAAAGAAGAGAATAGAATTAAGTAGAGTCGGGTCCAGTAGAATAGAGTCAAATCGAGTTGACGAGAGCTGAAAAGAGCCAAACAGAGCTGAATACAGCCGAATTGACCAAATTCAAGGTGAATCGAGATGAATCATGTCCAGTCGTTTGAAATGTGTCGAATCGAATCAAATGGATTAGTGTGGGGAAGGTAAGGTTCGGGGAGGGTAGAGAAGACTAGAATAGAGTAGAATAGAACAGAACAGAAAGAATCGAGTAGACTAGAGTCACATAGAGTCGAATACTGCCAAAAAGAGCCGAATAGAGTGGAAAAGAGCTGAATAGAACCGAATCGAGTTTAATGGAGGAGAAAGGAGATGAATCGAGCCGATATGACCCGAATCAGGTCGAATTCCGTTCAAGTGTGTCGAATAGCATAGAACAGATTACAGTAGGCTAAGTTAGGGTAGGGTAGGGTAGAATAGAGTGCAGTAGAACAGAGCAGAAGAGAAGAGAACACAACTGAAAGAATAGAATAGGGTCGAGACGAGCAGAGTATAGAAGAGTAGAGTAGAGTAGAGTCGAATATTGCCGAATAGAGCCAAAGACAGCCAAATAGAGCCCAAAAGAGCTAAATCGATAGAAACCAAGACAAATCACGCCGAATCCCGTGGAATCATGCTGTATCGCGTCGAATCCCGTCGAATTGCATTGAATCTGATCAGTTCCAATCCAATCCATTAGAATAGACTAGAGTAGGGTAGAGTCCAATACAATACAGTAGAGAATAGTTTAGGATGGAGTAGAATGGTGTAGCATGGAGTCGAGTGGAGTCGAAAAGAGATAATAGAGTTGAGTAGAGTCTAACAGAGCCGAATAGAGCCTATTCGAGCTGACTAGAGCCGAATGGAGCCGATTAGAGCTGAATCGAACCGATTTGAGCCGATTGGGGATGAATGGAGTGGAAAGGAGCCGATTTGAGCTGAATCGCATCGAGATGCGTGGAATCGAATCCAGTAGAATAGATTAGATTAGGGTAGGATGGAATAGAGTAGAATTGAACACAGTAGAAGAGAATGGAAAGAATACAATAGAATAGAGTAGAAAAGGGTAGAGCAGAGCAGAATAGTGTAGAGTAGAATAGAGTAGAGTAGAACAGAGTCGAATCAATCGGAATGGAGATGAAACGAGACAAATCGCGTCGAATGGCGTCGAATCCCATCGAATCAATTACAGTAGGGTATAGTAAAATAGCGTAGAATGGAGTAGAATGGTGTGCAATGGAATCGAGTAGAGTAGAAAAGAGCTGAAGAGAGCCGAAGAGGGCCGAAGAGGGCCAAATCGAGCTGAATTGAGCGAAATCGAGCCGAATCCAGTGAATCGAGCCTAATGGAGCCGAATCGAGCCTAATCAAGCCGAATCGACACTATTCGAGACAAATGGAGCCGAATGGACATGAATCACACTGATTCGGCCCCTAGTCGCCTCAAAATTTGTCGAATTCAATGGAATAGACTAGAGTAGGGGAGGTTCGGGTAGGCTAGGGTAGGGTAGAATGGAGTAGAATAGAATAAAACAGAACAGAACACAACAAAATAGAACAGAACAACACAGAACGAATACAGAAACGAGGAGGCTAGAGTAGAGTAGAGGGGAATAGAGTAGAGTAGAGTAGATTCGAACAGAGCCAAATCGAGCCGAATCGCGTCGAAATGGGTTGAATCAAATCCAATCAAATGGATTACACTACCTTAGAGTTGGGTAGCGTAGGGTAGGGTAGAATAGAGTAGACTAGTACAGAACACAGTAGAAACAATACAATAGAATAGAGAAGATTAGACTACAGTAGAATAGAGCTGAATAGAGCCAAATGCAGACGAAACGAGAGGAATCGTGTAGAAGCACTTAGAGTAAATTAGAGTGGTGTTGGGTAGGGTAGAGCAGAATAGAGTAGAATAGTGTAGAATAGTGTGGAATGAATAGAATGGAGTAGAATGGAGTCAAATAGAAACGAATAGAGTAGAAAAGAGTCGAATAGAGCAGAATAGGGCCGAAGAAGGCCAAATCGAGCAGATTCGAAGCGATTCAAGCCAAAACAAGCTGAATGGAGCCTAACTGAGCCGAATAGAGCCAAATCGAGCCGAATCGAGCCGACTCAAGCTTCATCGCCTCGAATCGCATTCAATGCGTCAAATCCAATCGAGACGTATAGATTAGAGAAGGGGAGGGGAGGGGAGGGTAGAATAGAACAGAGTAGAGTGGAATAGAAGAGATTAGAACAGAATAGAAGGAATAGAATCGAGTAGAATAGAGTGGAAAAGAGTAGAGTCGAATACAGTCGAATAGAGCCGACTAAGCTGAATAGAGACGAATGGAGCTGAATACAGCCGAAAAGAGCTGTATACTGCCGAATCACACCTAATCGAGCGGAATCAAGCAGAATCGCACTGACTGTCACCGAACAGCGTCGAATCGAATCAGGTCGAATCGAGTCGAGCCACATCGTTTTGAATCAAACAAGGTCAAATCGCTTCATATCGTGTCGAATCCCATGGAATCACGTCGAATAACTTCGAATCGTGTGAAACCTCAGAGAATCCTACTGAATCACGTCGAGTCGCATGGAATCTCATCAAATCCCTTCGGATCTTGCCGAATCCAGTCAAGTCATATCAAATCGCTTTGCACGGAATCGAATTGAATCCAACAGATTAAAGTAGGCTAGGTTCGGGTGGGGTGCCGTAGGGTCGGGTAGGGTAGAATAGAATAGAGTACAACAGAGTAGGAGAGAACAGAACAGAACAGAAAGAATACAACAGAACAGAATAGAGTCAAAGAGAGAGAACATAGCCGAATTGAGCCGAGTGGAGACAAAACGAGACGAATCACGTCCGGTTGCTTCGAATCGCGTCAAATCAAATCGAATCGATTAGAAGAGATGAGGGTAGGGAAGGGTAGAATAGAAGAGAGGAAAATAGTGAAGAATGGTGTGGAATGGAATAGAATGGAATTGAACGGAGTCCAATAAAGACGGATAGATATGAATAGAGTACAAAAGAGTCTAATAGAGCAGAATAGGGCCGGATAGGGCCAAATAAGGCCTAATTGAGCAGAATCCAGCAGAATCGATGGAATTCGAGCCTAATCGAGCCGAATGGAGTGAAATGGAGTCAAGTCGAGCCGAATAGAGCCGATGCGAACTGAATCGAGCTGATTCAAGCCTAATCGCGTCAAATCGCGTGGAAATACGTCACATCGAATCTAATCAAATAGATTAGGGGAGGGGCGGGTGGGTAGAATAGAACAGAATAGTACAGAATAGAAAGAATAGAATATAGTACAGTAGGGTAGAGTAGAGAGAGTAAAGCAGAGAAGAGTAGAGCAGAGTAGAATTGAGTCAAATAGAGTCAAATAGTGCAGGATATAGCTGAAGAGAGCCAATTCTGGCCGAATCGAGTCACATGGAAACAAAACGAGATGAATCACACCGAATTGCTTCGAATCGCATCCAATCGAATAGATTAGAGTAACGTAGGGTAGAGTAGAACAGAATAGAGTAGAATAGCGTAGAATGGAGAAGAGTGGAGTCAAATGGAGTCGAACAGAGACAAATAGAGTAGAAAAGAGTCGAATCGAGCCAAATAGGGCCGAATAAGGCTGAACCGAGTGGAAACGAGCTGAATTGAAGCGATTCGAGCCAAATCGAGCTGAATCGAGCCGACTCAAGCATGATGGTGTCCAGTCGCATCGAAATGCTTTGAATCGAATCAAATGGAAGAGATTAGAATAGGTTAGGGTAGGGTAGTTTATGATAGGAAGACTAGGGTAGATGCAAGTAGAACACATTAGAGTAGACAAGAGAAGGCTAGAGTAGAAGCCTAGACTAGTAAGCTGGACTAGTCAGCTAGACTAGTGGCATAGAGCAGTAGCCTAGACAACTAGTCTTGAATAGTACCCTAAGTCAGTAATCTGAACGAGTACCCTTGCCTTAACTAGTAGTCCTAACAAGTACCCTTGCCTTAAGCAGTAGTCTTCACTAGTACCCTTGCCTTCACTAGTAGTATGTCCTTAACAAGTAGCCTGAACGGGTACCCTTGCCTTAACCAGTACCCTCAACAAGTACCCATGCCTTAACTAGTAGCCTGGCCTTAACTAGTACCCTGGCCTTAACTAGTAGCCTGAACTAGTACACTTGCCTTAAGGAGTACCCTTGCCCGAACTACTCCCCTTAATTAGGACCCTTATTGAGTAACCCTAAGTAGTAGAGTATGGTACGGTGGGGTAGCATAGGGTAGGGAAGCATACGGTGGAACAGAGAAAATAGAAGGAAATAGAATAGAACAGCATAGGTCAGGGTAGGTTAGCTTAGTGCAGGGTATGGTAGAGTAGCATAGGATGGAATAGAGAAAATAGAAAAGGAGACTAGAAAAGAGCAGACTAGATTAGGATAGGGTAGGGTGGGGGAGGGTTGTGTAGAATACAGTAGTGTAGAATGGAATAGAATGGTGTGGAATGGAGTCGAATGGATTCGAACAGAGATGAATAGAGTAGAAAAGAGGTGAAGAGAGCCGAATAACGCTGAATAGGACCAAATATGGCCGAAATGAGCCGAATCAAGTCGAGTCCACCAGATTCGGGATGAATGGAGCCTAATGGAGCTGAAATGAGCCAAATAGAGACAAACTGAACCCAGCAAAATCGAGCCAAAACACACTTAATTGCATCCTATTGCATCGGATCTCGTCGAATTCCATCAAATCCCACCAAACCGCATCAAATCTCGCGGAATCTCACCGAATCCCGTCGAATTGTCTCAAATCGGGTCGAATGGTGTCCAACTGAATGGAATTGAATTAAATTGAATAGAGTAGTGTAGGTTAGGCTGGGATTCAGTAGGGAAGGGCACAGAAGAATAGAATAGAGTAGAACAGAAGAGAATACCAAGAGTAGAATGGAGTAGAGTTGAGTAGAGTGGAATAGTCAGAGTCGGGTAGTGCAGAATATAGATGAATAGATCCAATTCAAGCCGAATCGATTCGAATGGAGAGGAAAGGGAACAAATCTTGATGAATCGAATTGATTAGAATAGATTAGAGTAGGGTAGGGTAGAACAGAATAGAATAGAGTAGAAAAGAGTAGAATGGTGTGGAATGGAGTTGAATGGAGCCAAATAGAGACAAATAAAGTAGAAAGGCCTGAGTAGAGCTGAACAGGGCTGAATAAGGTTCACTCGAGCCTAATTATGCTGAATTGAGCAGAATCGAGACGAATTGACCCAATTCAAGCCAAATAGAGCTAAATCGAGCCGATTCAAGCCTAATCACATGGAATCGCGTCGAAATGCGTTGAATCGAATAGATTAGTGTAGAGGAGGGTACGGCAGGAGAGGCTAGACTACAACACAACAGAACACAATAGAAAGAAGAGAATAGAATTAAGTAGAGTCGGGTCCAGTAGAATAGAGTCAAATCGAGTTGACGAGAGCTGAAAAGAGCCAAACAGAGCTGAATACAGCCGAATTGACCAAATTCAAGGTGAATCGAGATGAATCATGTCCAGTCGTTTGAAATGTGTCGAATCGAATCAAATGGATTAGTGTGGGGAAGGTAAGGTTCGGGGAGGGTAGAGAAGACTAGAATAGAGTAGAATAGAACAGAACAGAAAGAATCGAGTAGACTAGAGTCACATAGAGTCGAATACTGCCAAAAAGAGCCGAATAGAGTGGAAAAGAGCTGAATAGAACCGAATCGAGTTTAATGGAGGAGAAAGGAGATGAATCGAGCCGATATGAGCCGAATCAGGTCGAATTCCGTTCAAGTGTGTCGAATAGCATAGAACAGATTACAGTAGGCTAAGTTAGGGTAGGGTAGGGTAGAATAGAGTGCAGTAGAACAGAGCAGAAGAGAAGAGAACACAACTGAAAGAATAGAATAGGGTCGAGACGAGCAGAGTATAGAAGAGTAGAGTAGAGTAGAGTCGAATATTGCCGAATAGAGCCAAAGACAGCCAAATAGAGCCCAAAAGAGCTAAATCGATAGAAACCAAGACAAATCACGCCGAATCCCGTGGAATCATGCTGTATCGCGTCGAATCCCGTCGAATTGCATTGAATCTGATCAGTTCCAATCCAATCCATTAGAATAGACTAGAGTAGGGTAGAGTCCAATACAATACAGTAGAGAATAGTTTAGGATGGAGTAGAATGGTGTAGCATGGAGTCGAGTGGAGTCGAAAAGAGATAATAGAGTTGAGTAGAGTCTAACAGAGCCGAATAGAGCCTATTCGAGCTGACTAGAGCCGAATGGAGCCGATTAGAGCTGAATCGAACCGATTTGAGCCGATTGGGGATGAATGGAGTGGAAAGGAGCCGATTTGAGCTGAATCGCATCGAGATGCGTGGAATCGAATCCAGTAGAATAGATTAGATTAGGGTAGGATGGAATAGAGTAGAATTGAACACAGTAGAAGAGAATGGAAAGAATACAATAGAATAGAGTAGAAAAGGGTAGAGCAGAGCAGAATAGTGTAGAGTAGAATAGAGTAGAGTAGAACAGAGTCGAATCAATCGGAATGGAGATGAAACGAGACAAATCGCGTCGAATGGCGTCGAATCCCATCGAATCAATTACAGTAGGGTATAGTAAAATAGCGTAGAATGGAGTAGAATGGTGTGCAATGGAATCGAGTAGAGTAGAAAAGAGCTGAAGAGAGCCGAAGAGGGCCGAAGAGGGCCAAATCGAGCTGAATTGAGCGAAATCGAGCCGAATCCAGTGAATCGAGCCTAATGGAGCCGAATCGAGCCTAATCAAGCCGAATCGACACTATTCGAGACAAATGGAGCCGAATGGACATGAATCACACTGATTCGGCCCCTAGTCGCCTCAAAATTTGTCGAATTCAATGGAATAGACTAGAGTAGGGGAGGTTCGGGTAGGCTAGGGTAGGGTAGAATGGAGTAGAATAGAATAAAACAGAACAGAACACAACAAAATAGAACAGAACAACACAGAACGAATACAGAAACGAGGAGGCTAGAGTAGAGTAGAGGGGAATAGAGTAGAGTAGAGTAGATTCGAACAGAGCCAAATCGAGCCGAATCGCGTCGAAATGGGTTGAATCAAATCCAATCAAATGGATTACACTACCTTAGAGTTGGGTAGCGTAGGGTAGGGTAGAATAGAGTAGACTAGTACAGAACACAGTAGAAACAATACAATAGAATAGAGAAGATTAGACTACAGTAGAATAGAGCTGAATAGAGCCAAATGCAGACGAAACGAGAGGAATCGTGTAGAAGCACTTAGAGTAAATTAGAGTGGTGTTGGGTAGGGTAGAGCAGAATAGAGTAGAATAGTGTAGAATAGTGTGGAATGAATAGAATGGAGTAGAATGGAGTCAAATAGAAACGAATAGAGTAGAAAAGAGTCGAATAGAGCAGAATAGGGCCGAAGAAGGCCAAATCGAGCAGATTCGAAGCGATTCAAGCCAAAACAAGCTGAATGGAGCCTAACTGAGCCGAATAGAGCCAAATCGAGCCGAATCGAGCCGACTCAAGCTTCATCGCCTCGAATCGCATTCAATGCGTCAAATCCAATCGAGACGTATAGATTAGAGAAGGGGAGGGGAGGGGAGGGTAGAATAGAACAGAGTAGAGTGGAATAGAAGAGATTAGAACAGAATAGAAGGAATAGAATCGAGTAGAATAGAGTGGAAAAGAGTAGAGTCGAATACAGTCGAATAGAGCCGACTAAGCTGAATAGAGACGAATGGAGCTGAATACAGCCGAAAAGAGCTGTATACTGCCGAATCACACCTAATCGAGCGGAATCAAGCAGAATCGCACTGACTGTCACCGAACAGCGTCGAATCGAATCAGGTCGAATCGAGTCGAGCCACATCGTTTTGAATCAAACAAGGTCAAATCGCTTCATATCGTGTCGAATCCCATGGAATCACGTCGAATAACTTCGAATCGTGTGAAACCTCAGAGAATCCTACTGAATCACGTCGAGTCGCATGGAATCTCATCAAATCCCTTCGGATCTTGCCGAATCCAGTCAAGTCATATCAAATCGCTTTGCACGGAATCGAATTGAATCCAACAGATTAAAGTAGGCTAGGTTCGGGTGGGGTGCCGTAGGGTCGGGTAGGGTAGAATAGAATAGAGTACAACAGAGTAGGAGAGAACAGAACAGAACAGAAAGAATACAACAGAACAGAATAGAGTCAAAGAGAGAGAACATAGCCGAATTGAGCCGAGTGGAGACAAAACGAGACGAATCACGTCCGGTTGCTTCGAATCGCGTCAAATCAAATCGAATCGATTAGAAGAGATGAGGGTAGGGAAGGGTAGAATAGAAGAGAGGAAAATAGTGAAGAATGGTGTGGAATGGAATAGAATGGAATTGAACGGAGTCCAATAAAGACGGATAGATATGAATAGAGTACAAAAGAGTCTAATAGAGCAGAATAGGGCCGGATAGGGCCAAATAAGGCCTAATTGAGCAGAATCCAGCAGAATCGATGGAATTCGAGCCTAATCGAGCCGAATGGAGTGAAATGGAGTCAAGTCGAGCCGAATAGAGCCGATGCGAACTGAATCGAGCTGATTCAAGCCTAATCGCGTCAAATCGCGTGGAAATACGTCACATCGAATCTAATCAAATAGATTAGGGGAGGGGCGGGTGGGTAGAATAGAACAGAATAGTACAGAATAGAAAGAATAGAATATAGTACAGTAGGGTAGAGTAGAGAGAGTAAAGCAGAGAAGAGTAGAGCAGAGTAGAATTGAGTCAAATAGAGTCAAATAGTGCAGGATATAGCTGAAGAGAGCCAATTCTGGCCGAATCGAGTCACATGGAAACAAAACGAGATGAATCACACCGAATTGCTTCGAATCGCATCCAATCGAATAGATTAGAGTAACGTAGGGTAGAGTAGAACAGAATAGAGTAGAATAGCGTAGAATGGAGAAGAGTGGAGTCAAATGGAGTCGAACAGAGACAAATAGAGTAGAAAAGAGTCGAATCGAGCCAAATAGGGCCGAATAAGGCTGAACCGAGTGGAAACGAGCTGAATTGAAGCGATTCGAGCCAAATCGAGCTGAATCGAGCCGACTCAAGCATGATGGTGTCCAGTCGCATCGAAATGCTTTGAATCGAATCAAATGGAAGAGATTAGAATAGGTTAGGGTAGGGTAGTTTATGATAGGAAGACTAGGGTAGATGCAAGTAGAACACATTAGAGTAGACAAGAGAAGGCTAGAGTAGAAGCCTAGACTAGTAAGCTGGACTAGTCAGCTAGACTAGTGGCATAGAGCAGTAGCCTAGACAACTAGTCTTGAATGGTACCCTAAGTCAGTAATCTGAACGAGTACCCTTGCCTTAACTAGTAGTCCTAACAAGTACCCTTGCCTTAAGCAGTAGTCTTCACTAGTACCCTTGCCTTCACTAGTAGTATGTCCTTAACAAGTAGCCTGAACGGGTACCCTTGCCTTAACCAGTACCCTCAACAAGTACCCATGCCTTAACTAGTAGCCTGGCCTTAACTAGTACCCTGGCCTTAACTAGTAGCCTGAACTAGTACACTTGCCTTAAGGAGTACCCTTGCCCGAACTACTCCCCTTAATTAGGACCCTTATTGAGTAACCCTAAGTAGTAGAGTATGGTACGGTGGGGTAGCATAGGGTAGGGAAGCATACGGTGGAACAGAGAAAATAGAAGGAAATAGAATAGAACAGCATAGGTCAGGGTAGGTTAGCTTAGTGCAGGGTATGGTAGAGTAGCATAGGATGGAATAGAGAAAATAGAAAAGGAGACTAGAAAAGAGCAGACTAGATTAGGATAGGGTAGGGTGGGGGAGGGTTGTGTAGAATACAGTAGTGTAGAATGGAATAGAATGGTGTGGAATGGAGTCGAATGGATTCGAACAGAGATGAATAGAGTAGAAAAGAGTTGAATAGAGCCGAATAATGCTGAATAGGACCAAATATGGCCGAAATGAGCCGAATCGAGTCGAGTCGACCAGATTCGGGATGAATGGAGCCTAATGGAGCTGAAATGAGCCAAATAGAGACAAACTGAACCCAGCAAAATCGAGCCAAAACACACTTAATTGCATCGGATCTCGTCGAATTCCATCAAATCCCACCAAACCGCATCAAATCTCGCGGAATCTCACCGAATCCCGTCGAATTGTCTCAAATCGGGTCGAATGGTGTCCAACTGAATGGAATTGAATTAAATTGAATAGAGTAGTGAAGGTTAGGCTGGGATTCAGTAGGGAAGGGCACAGAAGAATAGAATAGAGTAGAACAGAAGAGAATACCAAGAGTAGAATGGAGTAGAGTTGAGTAGAGTGAATAGTCAGAGTCGGGTAGTGCAGAATATAGATGAATAGATCCAATTCAAGCCGAATCGATTCGAATGGAGAGGAAAGGGAACAAATCGTGAAGAATCGAATTGATTAGAATAGATTAGAGTAGGGTAGGGTAGAACAGAATAGAATAGAAAGTAGAAAAGAGTAGAATGGTGTGGAATGGAGTTGAATGGAGCCAAATAGAGACAAATAAAGTAGAAAGGGCTGAGTAGAGCTGAACAGGGCTGAATAAGGTTCACTCGAGCCTAATTATGCTGATTGAGCAGAATCGAGACGAATTGACCCAATTCAAGCCAATAGAGCTAATCGAGCCGATTCAAGCCTAATCACATGGAATCGCGTCGAAATGCGTTGAATCGAATAGATTAGTGTAGAGGAGGGTACGGCAGGAGAGGCTAGACTACAACACAACAGAACACAATAGAAAGAAGAGAATAGAATTAAGTAGAGTCGGGTCCAGTAGAATAGAGTCAAATCGAGTTGACGAGAGCTGAAAAGAGCAAACAGAGCTGAATACAGCCGAATTGACCAATTCAAGTGAATCGAGATGAATCATGTCCAGTCGTTTGAAATGTGTCGAATCGAATCAAATGGATTAGTGTGGGGAAGGTAAGGTTCGGGAGGGTAGAGAAGACTAGAATAGAGTAGAATAGAACAGAACAGAAAGAATCGAGTAGACTAGAGTCACATAGAGTCGAATACTGCCAAAAAGAGCCGAATAGAGTGGAAAAGAGCTGAATAGAACCGAATCGAGTTTAATGAGGAGAAAGGAGATGAATCGAGCCGATATGACCCGAATCAGGTCGAATTCCGTTCAAGTGTGTCGAATAGCATAGAACAGATTACAGTAGGCTAAGTTAGGGTAGGGTAGGGTAGAATAGAGTGCAGTAGAACAGAGCAGAAGAGAAGAGAACACAACTGAAAGAATAGAATAGGGTCGAGACGAGCAGAGTATAGAAGAGTAGAGTAGAGTAGAGTCGAATATTGCCGAATAGAGCCAAAGACAGCCAAATAGAGCCCAAAAGAGCTAAATCGATAGAAACCAAGACAAATCACGGCCGAATCCCGTGGAATCATGCTGTATCGCGTCGAATCCCGTCGAATTGCATTGAATCTGATCAGTTCCAATCCAATCCATTAGAATAGACTAGAGTAGGGTAGAGTCCAATACAATACAGTAGAGAATAGTTTAGGATGGAGTAGAATGGTGTCAGCATGGAGTCGAGTGGAGTCGAAAAGAGATAATAGAGTTGAGTAGAGTCTAACAGAGCCGAATAGAGCCTATTCGAGCTGACTAGAGCCGAATGGAGCCGATTAGAGCTGAATCGAACCGATTTGAGCCGATTGGGGATGAATGGAGTGGAAAGGAGCCGATTTGAGCTGAATCGCATCGAGATGCGTGGAATCGATCCAGTAGAATAGATTAGATTAGGGTAGGATGGAATAGAGTAGAATTGAACACAGTAGAAGAGAATGAAAGAATACAATAGAATAGAGTAGAAAAGGGTAGAGCAGAGCAGAATAGTGTAGAGTAGAATAGAGTAGAGTAGAACAGAGTCGAATCAATCGAATGGAGATGAAACGAGACAAATCGCGTCGAATGGCGTCGAATCCCATCGAATCAATTACAGTAGGGTATAGTAAAATAGCGTAGAATGGAGTAGAATGGTGTGCAATGGAATCGAGTAGAGTAGAAAAGAGCTGAAGAGAGCCGAAGAGGGCCGAAGAGGCCAAATCGAGCTGAATTGAGCGAAATCGAGCCGAATCCAGTGAATCGAGCCTAATGGAGCCGAATCGAGCCTAATCAAGCCGAATCGACACTATTCGAGACAAATGGAGCCGAATGGACATGAATCACACTGATTCGGCCCCTAGTCGCCTCAAAATTTGTCGAATTCAATGGAATAGACTAGAGTAGGGGAGGTTCGGGTAGGCTAGGGTAGGGTAGAATGGAGTAGAATAGAATAAAACAGAACAGAACACAACAAAATAGAACAGAACAACACAGAACGAATACAGAAACGAGGAGGCTAGAGTAGAGTAGAGTAGAGGGGAATAGAGTAGAGTAGAGTAGATTCGAACAGAGCCAAATCGAGCCGAATCGCGTCGAAATGGGTTGAATCAAATCCAATCAAATGGATTACACTACCTTAGAGTTGGGTAGCGTAGGGTAGGGTAGAATAGAGTAGACTAGTACAGAACACAGTAGAAACAATACAATAGAATAGAGAAGATTAGACTACAGTAGAATAGAGCTGAATAGAGCCAAATGCAGACGAAACGAGAGGAATCGTGTAGAAGCACTTAGAGTAAATTAGAGTGGTGTTGGGTAGGGTAGAGCAGAATAGAGTAGAATAGTGTAGAATAGTGTGAATGAATAGAATGGAGTAGAATGGAGTCAAATAGAAACGAATAGAGTAGAAAAGAGTCGAATAGAGCAGAATAGGGCCGAAGAAGGCCAAATCGAGCAGATTCGAAGCGATTCAAGCCAAAACAAGCTGAATGGAGCCTAACTGAGCCGAATAGAGCCAAATCGAGCCGAATCGAGCCGACTCAAGCTTCATCGCCTCGAATCGCATCAATGCGTCAAATCCAATCGAGACGTATAGATTAGAGAAGGGGAGGGGAGGGGAGGGTAGAATAGAACAGAGTAGAGTGGAATAGAAGAGATTAGAACAGAATAGAAGGAATAGAATCGAGTAGAATAGAGTGGAAAAGAGTAGAGTCGAATACAGTCGAATAGAGCCGACTAAGCTGAATAGAGACGAATGGAGCTGAATACCAGCCGAAAAGAGCTGTATACTGCCGAATCACACCTAATCGAGCGGAATCAAGCAGAATCGCACTGACTGTCACCGAACAGCGTCGAATCGAATCAGGTCGAATCGAGTCGTAGCCACATCGTTTTGAATCAAACAAGGTCAAATCGCTTCATATCGTGTCGAATCCCATGGAATCACGTCTGAATAACTTCGAATCGTGTGAAACCTCAGAGAATCCTACTGAATCACGTCGAGTCGCATGGAATCTCATCAAATCCCTTCGGATCTTGCCGAATCCAGTCAAGTCATATCAAATCGCTTTGCACGGAATCGAATTGAATCCAACAGATTAAAGTAGGCTAGGTTCGGGTGGGGTGCCGTAGGGTCGGGTAGGGTAGAATAGAATAGAGTACAACAGAGTAGGAGAGAACAGAACAGAACAGAAAGAATACACAGAACAGAATAGAGTCAAAGAGAGAGAACATAGCCGAATTGAGCCGAGTGGAGACAAAACGAGACGAATCACGTCCGGTTGCTTCGAATCGCGTCAAATCAAATCGAATCGATTAGAAGAGATGAGGGTAGGGAAGGGTAGAATAGAAGAGAGGAAAATAGTGAAGAATGGTGTGGAATGGAATAGAATGAATTGAACGGAGTCCAATAAAGACGGATAGATATGAATAGAGTACAAAAGAGTCTAATAGAGCAGAATAGGGCCGGATAGGGCCAAATAAGGCCTAATTGAGCAGAATCCAGCAGAATCGATGGAATTCGAGCCTAATCGAGCCGAATGGAGTGAAATGGAGTCAAGTCGAGCCGAATAGAGCCGATGCGAACTGAATCGAGCTGATTCAAGCCTAATCGCGTCAAATCGCGTGGAAATACGTCACATCGAATCTAATCAAATAGATTAGGGGAGGGGCGGGTGGGTAGAATAGAACAGAATAGTACAGAATAGAAAGAATAGAATATAGTACAGTAGGGTAGAGTAGAGAGAGTAAAGCAGAGAAGAGTAGAGCAGAGTAGAATTGAGTCAAATAGAGTCAAATAGTGCAGGATATAGCTGAAGAGAGCCAATTCTGGCCGAATCGAGTCACATGGAAACAAAACGAGATGAATCACACCGAATTGCTTCGAATCGCATCCAATCGAATAGATTAGAGTAACGTAGGGTAGAGTAGAACAGAATAGAGTAGAATAGCGTAGAATGGAGAAGAGTGGAGTCAATGGAGTCGAACAGAGACAAATAGAGTAGAAAAGAGTCGAATCGAGCCAAATAGGGCCGAATAAGGCTGAACCGAGTGGAAACGAGCTGAATTGAAGCGATTCGAGCCAAATCGAGCTGAAATCGAGCCGACTCAAGCATGATGGTGTCCAGTCGCATCGAAATGCTTTGAATCGAATCAAATGGAAGAGATTAGAATAGGTTAGGGTAGGGTAGTTTATGATAGGAAGACTAGGGTAGATGCAAGTAGAACACATTAGAGTAGACAAGAGAAGGGCTAGAGTAGAAGCCTAGACTAGTAAGCTGGACTAGTCAGCTAGACTAGTGGCATAGAGCAGTAGCCTAGACAACTAGTCTTGAATGGTACCCTAAGTCAGTAATCTGAACGAGTACCCTTGCCTTAACTAGTAGTCCTAACAAGTACCCTTGCCTTAAGCAGTAGTCTTCACTAGTAACCTTGCCTTCACTAGTAGTATGTCCTTAACAAGTAGCCTGAACGGGTACCCTTGCCTTAACCAGTACCCTCAACAAGTACCCATGCCTTAACTAGTAGCCTGGCCTTAACTAGTACCCTGGCCTTAACTAGTAGCCTGAACTAGTACACTTGCCTTAAGGAGTACCCTTGCCGAACTACTCCCCTTAATTAGGACCCTTATTGAGTAACCCTAAGTAGTAGAGTATGGTACGGTGGGGTAGCATAGGGTAGGGAAGCATACGGTGGAACAGAGAAAATAGAAGGAAATAGAATAGAACAGCATAGGTCAGGGTAGGTTAGCTTAGTGCAGGGTATGGTAGAGTAGCATAGGATGGAATAGAGAAAATAGAAAAGGAGACTAGAAAGAGCAGACTAGATTAGGATAGGGTAGGGTGGGGGAGGGTTGTGTAGAATACAGTAGTGTAGAATGGAATAGAATGGTGTGGAATGGAGTCGAATGGATTCGAACAGAGATGAATAGAGTAGAAAAGAGTTGAATAGAGCCGAATAACGCTGAATAGGACCAAATATGGCCGAAATGAGCCGAATCGAGTCAATACTATCTCTCTATG